>NC_091118.1:29408968-29708968 GCF_040183065.1 Periplaneta americana | reverse complement strand
TATTTTTAATGCAGAACGCTCTGTTTGAAGTTCGAGACTGTATATACTAGGCTGTGGTATCAGTCTTTATCACTCTAATGCATTTTAAACATTCTATGAGTTCAAGTTTTGAATCATGAATATAACGTGACACGCGCCAAATATGACGTCACATCAATATAGTCTATGAACAGCTAACATTATCTCCGTACGCCCTGGGACAAAATACGGTCCCTAAGTATTATTATTATTATTATTATTATTATTATTATTATTATTATTATTATTATTATTATTATTATTGACTCTCACTTTGACAGAGGATCATAGGTTAACGGTATTTGAGAATAAAGTGCTTAGAAAAATATTTGGGGCTAAGAGAGATGAAGTTACAGGAGAATGGAGAAAGTTACACAACGCAGAACTGCATGCATTGTATTCTTCACCTGACATAATTAGGAACATTAAATCCAGACGTTTGAGATGGGCAGGACAAGTAGCACGTATGGGCGAATCAGAAATGCATATAGAGTGTTAGTTGGGAGACCGGAGGGAAAAAGACCTTTGGGGAGGCCGAGACGTAGATGGGAAGATAATATTAAAATGGATTTGAGGGAGGCGGGAATGATGATAGAGAGTGGATTAATCTTGCTCAGGATAGGGACCAATGGCGGGCTTATGTGAGGGCGGCAATGAACCTCCGGGTTCCTTAAAAGCCAGTGAGTAAGTATTATTATTATTATTATTATTATTATTATTATTATTATTATTATTATTATTATTATTGACTCTCACTTTGAGAGAGGATCATAGGTTAAGGGTATTTGAGAATAAAGTGCTTAGAAAAATATTTGGGGCTAAGAGAGATGAAGTTACAGGAGAATGGAGAAAGTTACACAACGCAGAACTGCACGCATTGTATTCTTCACCTGACATAATTAGGAACATTAAATCCAGACGTTTGAGATGGGCAGGACAAGTAGCACGTATGGGCGAATCAGAAATGCATATAGAGTGTTAGTTGGGAGACCGGAGGGAAAAAGACCTTTGGGGAGGCCGAGACGTAGATGGGAAGATAATATTAAAATGGATTTGAGGGAGGCGGGAATGATGATAGAGAGTGGATTAATCTTGCTCAGGATAGGGACCAATGGCGGGCTTATGTGAGGGCGGCAATGAACCTCCGGGTTCCTTAAAAGCCAGTGAGTAAGTATTATTATTATTATTATTATTATTATTATTATTATTATTATTATTATTATTGACTCTCACTTTGAGAGAGGATCATAGGTTAAGGGTGTTTGAGAATAAAGTGCTTAGGAAAATATTTGGGGCTAAGCGGGATGAAGTTACAGGAGAATGGAGAAAGTTACACAACGCAGAACTGCACGCATTGTATTCTTCACCTGACATAATTAGGAACATTAAATCCAGACGTTTGAGATGAGAAGGACATGTAGCACGTATGGGCGAATCCAGAAATGCATATAGAGTGTTAGTTGGGAGACCGGAGGGAAAAGACCTTTGGGGAGGCCGAGACGTAGATGGGAAGATAATATTAAAATGGATTTGAGGGAGGTGGGATATGATGGTAGAGAGTGGATTAATCTTGCTCAGGATAGGGACCAATGGCGGGCTTATGTGAGGGCGGCAATGAACCTTCGGGTTCCTTAAAAGCCAGTGAGTAAGTATTATTATTACTATTATTATTATTATTATTATTATTATTATTATTATTATTGTAGGAATATTATATATAGGCCTACACACACACACAAATTGTAAACAATGAAACATTCATGCACATTCGCTCAAATTTATTTCATAAATATGAATTAAGCAGATAGTAACACAGTTTAGGATGGACATTGCTTTCCGTTGTAGCAAGAAATGAAATTAATTCTGAGCTTTTTTTTTAGTGAAACTTTTCCAACGGTTAGCAACGAATTTAGAAACATAAATGGCTCTCGGAAGAATGTAACCATGAAAGAATGTTTTAATTCGTTTATAAATAAGCATTACTTTATTAGTTACAGCCAGGGAACGGATTTATATGGACTAAAAATATATGAAATATGTAAATATATATGTAGTTATTTTTACCAAAATATGGAATTAAATATGGATTTTTACCAAAATATGGAATTAAATATGGACTTAAAATTATAAAAAAATGACTATGTACGTTAAATATTGGTACATTTTAATCAAACTAAACAAAAAATATAATGGACGTACCTTATCTTCCAATGTAGTTTCAACAAAACACAATTTTTATTGTCTGTTACCATAACAATAGGTTAAAAACATTTCTTTCAAGTGCTGAAAAGTGAATCTTCTTCTATTGTCTCTGAGGATAGATTTATACTGACTAAAAGAGCGTTCGACGTCACAAGAAGTAACTGGTACATAATTCAATTTCACAATGTCTGCTGGGTATAAGTCCAAGTTAATCTTCACTGTTGATTCACCACTCATCACAGCAACAACCTTTTGTAGTTCTTCATATCCAGGGTTTTTTGAAAGTACAGTGTCCACCTTAGCTCTTACTGCATCTGCAACTTTACCTCTACCACGATTCAGTTGTTCCACAGTACTATTTATAATTTCAAAACTTTCAGATAGTGAAAGGTGCCTATTTTGGAGACTTTTGAGCGTTTTTATGATGCATGAAAATGTATGCTGAATGTGAGCTAAGTCATTCTTCACACTTATGTCACAGGTAACTGTTTTCGCAGTATCAATTGAGACTGCATCTTCAGAGTCCAATGCAAGGAGAACATTGTTAATAGAGTCTATATGTTCGGCATAATATTCAACTGCTTCTAGCCATGTACCCCATCTAGTTAAAATTGGCTTTGGTGGCAATGGAATTTCAGGGTACATTTCTTTCAACACGTTAACTCTACTGGGAGCTTTGAGAAATACTTTTTTCACTGATGAAATCAACAAATCTACTTTAGGGAAATTGTCTCTGACCACTTCTGCCACACGATGAAATGCATGCGCCACACAAGTAAAATGAGTCAATTTAGGATATACAACAGATAATGCTTGTCCAGCTTTGACCATATAAGGGGCAGCATCGCTAATAAAGAATAACACATTATCGTACATAATACCCTTTGGCCACAGGATACCCATAGCTTCGTTGAACAGTTTAACTATAGTTTTGTTATTGCACTTTTCTAGAACATCACAATGTAAAAGAATTCGTTCAGAATATTGTTCACTTAACAAACCGATAACTACATTACCAACAAGTCTACCTTCTTTGTCGGGAGTCTCATCAATGGAAACCCAAATTGAACTATCTTTAATTTCATCTCTTATCTTCTGTATTGTCTCATCGTAGATGGATGGAGCATACGTCTTCCTAAGTGTTGACTCATCCGGGATTGTATGTTGAGTATATTTTTCAAGGAATTCCCTGAAGACCTTATTCTTTAGTTTGTAGAGAGGAATATCAGCAGAGATGAGAGAACGGCACAGGTCGATGTTAAACTCAGATCTTACATTCGATGTTGTTGGTTGTGTTAAAAACAATTGTCTCTGCTTGGAATTTAGTTGTTTGTTGGCCTGATGTTTACTAGTTGTAATGTGTTGTTGCACCAGGAACTTTTGTGTAGATGATACTGCACACTGACACAAATTACAAAATAATATTTTATTGTCAGTTGATAAACCATCTTCTTTAAATTCTGAAATGTAACTTGTTAGTTTTGATTTTAAATTGACTGAATGACGTACTTTTGGCATATTTACCGTCTTTATAGTATGATTTACAAAACTGAACCTATGTGTACTCTGACTGGCATTTAACTGTTGAGCTGCACAACTGAAGTCTGTTAAAAATTTTAAATTAAATTAATACAGTTTTGTAACTTACTTTCCCATTGTTGATAGGACTGCTAATTTTCAAATAACTCTGATGTTAAAGGGATTACTGAACATGTGTTTAAATCTCTATTGTTGAAATGTATTTTTAAAAGTTAATGGAATTTTGTTTTGTTTTATTGTTAAACCTAATATAATATGGACTGTTTTATATGAAATATGGAAAATATATGGAAATTAACGAAAATATGTACTAAACTCTAAAATATGGAAAAATATGGAAAATAAAAGTAGGATTTTTCAACCCTACACATTGTGAAACATAAAGATAATGCAAAATATAAATTATATTAGCTTTATAAGTAAATATGTATTTACATATAAATCCTTTCCCTGGTTACAGCATATAACGTAAAATATGAAAGTATGTGTCTTTCCTCACCGCTTTCTTAGTTTGTTATGAATTCATGTCCAGACTCGTAGCGAAGACTGCAGGTGGTCGTGACTCCAAGTGACAGTCAGTGGAAGCTATCAGACTGTGAAATTCTTACAATGTGCCACATACGTCTGAATATTTCATATAATCCATCACTGTGTGACTTCATCACAAAGCTATACTTCTGTTCTTCTTTTCTGTAAATAACTGAATAACTACAAATCTGTCTGATGTTCATCTGTTTACATCTCATCTTTACTTCGCCGCTATATCTATATAAATAATTTGAATTGGTAATGGAAATTACGGGAAAACGGCTGAACGGATTTTAATAAATGGCCCCTCATTTTGAAGCTTGGAACCTAAGGTTTTTCGGAAAAATAGTAATTTTCACTGAAATGTCAATTTTCCTCATAATTTTCTTATTTTCCAAAATCCATCTGTCGTCACTTTTGAGAACTAGCTAATTGTATTCAAGAGAAGCGAAGCGAGCATCAAGTCGGCCGTGTTGCATTTCAGGTTAAAACAAAACACATTCTACAGTAAACAATATTACACGAAGTCCATGGTCTGCAAGAATGCCGACATATTTAGAGCTCAAATTAAATTGGTTATTAAAAACTTAACTTACTAAAAATAATTTACAGGTTCGATTCTGTGGTGTGTAATTTTCTGGCTACAGCTGTGTATTGGATATTAAAAACTACAAAACTTGAGGTGGTTTGATGACATTATTACTATTAGAAATGAAATATTATTGCAGTTAATGCCGTGATGTGACTATTTTTAATTAATTATACATATTAATGCTATATTGATGATGTGAAAGTGAAACGTTTTTGGGGTTATATAAGTAGATGTAGAGAATAACTTAAATTAGATTTTGATTTCTATATTTTACTGAGTGGCGGCTATATAGTATATATAGTATATGTTACCGAAAGCTATAAAACTTACGTAAGATAATAATATTATTAAAAATCAAATATTTTTATAGTTATTAATCAAGTGGGGTTGGGTCTTTTTCATATATTTAATGGCGGTGTGGTGTAAATATTTATATGTGTGGTTCTCTTCAGTATTGGCTCGAGAGAGAGTACCAATATCTTTCATTATTATGGAAGCAAATAACTTTCAGAATGTCTGGTATTCTTCATTGAAAATAAGTCTGAAAAATGTTTATTTGAACGTCTAATGGACTTAGTTTGCAGCATTTGCTGCACAAGCCACTAGTGTATAGTATAAAAAGGAAAGCAATTATTGCAATGCTATCGTCATCCGTTTTGAGTTCTCATTTTGTGAATACTGAGTCGCTTAATGAACGAAGACAAGATTTTCATTAAACATTTGCACCAATATGATAATTTATCTGCCCGTCAAATTGTAAGGAACTGCGCTCAGCGAGAATGGTCTGTTTCAAGTGTACAACGATTGATTAGCAAGATACGGACATGATATCCCTCCTGAGAGATTATTGCGTGAAAGATCGCATTTCTCAGATTCTCTGATGGTTTCCGCTGGAGTTTCAAACGAGATCTTAATCCTATGGACTATTTTGTCTTGAGTCAACTACAAAAAGCAGTTTATTACAAAACAAGAATACGTAATATAGAACATTTAAGACAACGCCTTCTTGAATGTTGGGACCGGCTTGTTCAAAGACAGATATCCAGTGCTATTGGACAATGGAGAAGACGCCTACAAATGGTTGTTCGGGCAAATGGCTGTCACATAGAGCATCATTTTTAATTTTGATTATTTGAAAGATCATTAATTATTAGGCCTATTAATTTTACCAACATTCAATTTCTGCATTTTGAAGTAATACATTGTCTTCAAAAACCACATTTTTCGCATCATTGTGTATTGATCTCCATAAGATTTTAATTGAGCCTCAAAAACATAATAAAAAGTCGTGCTCATCTTTAAAGTCGACTCTTTCCAGTAGCGTATTCATTATAAATTAATGTTATGTATTTCCGAAAATAGAGCATTTCTAATTTTGTGCCTTTTTTTTGGCCCACTGTGTAGTTATCAAAATTATTATGGATTTTACAGCCACAAAAGTATGAAAAAATATGAACATTAAAAATATGTTTTATTTCAGGGTGGAACTTTTTTCTGTTATATGAATATTCATAATGTGATGAAAATAGCGGCAAATATAGTATTGGAAATATGCTTAAATTTTTAGGAACCTGTAGTGCAAAGTGTTTCTGAGAAAAAATGTTCCTAAGCTACTCATGTTTTTAACTTGAATTTAATTAATATTTTACAGGTTTAATTTTTTTTTTTTTTATAAAATCGAGTATATGAGGTAGGAAGGTAATATAAAAACCAAAATATACCTGAAAATATTGTGTGTATGCTGCAAAAATAGTAAATTAATGGATTCAAAACTTGAAGAGTAAAGGTTGGTTCACAATAAAACGGAAACGAGAATCGGAACGAAAACGAAAATGGTAAAATTGATAAAATGTGAGCATTCACGATTAACGAAAAGCTTGCCGGAGCCCGGGATCGGGAACGGAGAGTTGGCCAAGTTTCAACTTTGGCGTTCACGTTTCCGATCACAGCCCACTATAGTCCCGACGCTGTTATTTCCGGCGTGACTCCGCCCCTTTGCTTACGTCTTAGAAAGTAAAGGCTCTATAAAGTCTACCACTAGTAGTAGGTAGGTAGTATCGTTCGCCATTTTTGTTCTCACATTGCCGAGCTACAATACGAGGAATCTATTTGCCACACCGTTAAACATTATCATGTCGTAGCTCCTATGATAATAAATCAAACGCACTGTAATTCAGCAAATAATTGAGCGGCAAATAACGTCTTCGTGTGCTTTCTGCGAACGCCAAAAAAAGAGCTAAAATGGCGGGCGATTATATTAAGTATTTATCGAGCCTTAAGAAATGAATCAGCGAATCACAAGACGCACACGTTTAAATGTAGCCGACCTGCAACGCGATTGGCTGCCGGAAATTAGAGCGACGGGCTATAGATTCATTCTATTGCCATCTAAAAGCTATTTTGCCGTCGTATATTTCGTAGCAAGAAGACCGTGACATAACCTATGCATTATTTTCTTCTGTGCTGTGCCTCATGGAGCAAGTTTTATTTGATGAGGTTCTAATATTGAGTGTTGAGGAAAATCCTCACGTTTACGATAAGCGGCGCGCCTCGTATAAAGATGAGAAAATGAAGGAGAATACGTGGCTTTCAGTAGCTGCATCTTTGAACACACTACATATTCATGCTTCAATTCAATAACTACTGTTGTGTTCATTTTTGTTTTGTTACAAATGTTTCTTCTCTAATTATTTTACGTTATGGTAGACTTAAAATAGGTTGTGATAATAAAGATCCATGAGCATATTTATAGTACCGTACCTAATGAAATGTTTCAGTTGAAATTTCGAAGTTGGTTAACCTGTGTTTATGTTGGCTGCCTTGTACTCATGAGAGAACGCCATTGGTCAATTATACACAAATAACATCAGAATGCGTAATATCGACTTTACATATCGTCATTGACATGCATATCGATATGCATAGTCGTCTACGTTCTCGGTTTATTGTGAATAAAAAAAATTCATATTCACGTCCTCTGCTTCTCGTTTTCATTCTGGTTCTCGTTCCCGGTTTATTGTGAACCAGCCTTAATAGTAAAATTTATTTACTCATACACAACAAGCATTCGTCGAGACTACCCAGCCCCCTTAATCAAATTCCAAATTTTGGTAATTTTAGGAACATGAAAATATTAAAGAAAAGTTTAATGCCTTGGTTAAACAGAATATAGATTAAGAAATTAGTATATCCTATACTCATAATTAAGTTTAAAACGCTACTTATCTGTATTATTTATGTAAATGTTATAAATTATTTTGTATAATTGTGTCTAAACTTACGATCATATTTATTTTCTTATATAAAATTTGTTATAAGATTAATTGTACTATATTGACGCCGACTGTCAAGCCATACTTAGCATGACCACAAACTACATATTCAATAAATTTCATTAAAAAATGGCGGGACAGGACAAAACCGCACACTCGAATATTTACTTCCTGATAAGCAGTAGTCCTCAACCTCACACTACACATAGCTGCAACGCTCTGACCAGAACCGTACACTTGCATAACAAGATAAAGAAAAGGTAAGAAACGGTACTTACCTAAAACTGAAGCCTGTAACCTACGAGCCTCAAAAACTTAGAGAGAAATTTCTTTCTGCACGTAGGAAGCATAAAAAGTTCTCGTTTCTTACTTTCTGATAGTTACGTCACAACATTCTTCCATCCACGGAAAGACTTCTTTTTAAGTTCTATTTCAGTCTGTATTTATCTTTAAATTCCTCAATTTTGCGTGCACTTTTCTCAGAAGCTACAAAAGATACAAATGTACAAAGAATAGGGTACATGTAACGTACCTTTATGTATACAAGCGGCTAAATAAACTTAAAATTGCACTGAGCGGTTGAAAAAAAATTCATTGACTATTACACTTTTACTACGTCATACTACTTTCGACCAATAAAACGGTACGAAAGGACGTGTTTCAACCAATCATGGCTGTTTATCGTTACAATTTTATCACATCCTTAGCATTTGTTTATTTTTATCACTACCCTACCATTTATTTCTTTGTTTGCCAACACTTTTGAAACTGAAAATTCTTTACGGTACTATAAAACATGCTTTGCGGTCGTCATTTGTTTCCCTCTTAGGCAGTCAGCTGAAAATGACGGTTTCGTTCAAATGTTTTGGTGAAGCTAACATTAGTGAAACAGAATTTTAGTAAGTCAATTAATACCTATTTTATTGAATTAGAGTACTTTATTTCTTCTAATCTTTATATACTTCTGTTTTTATCACCTACATACCATTTGTTTCTTTGTGTGCCAACATTTAAAAATGCAAATTTTTTACGATGGTGTGCGATCGTCATTTGTTTCCCTCTTAGGCATTCAGCTGAAAATGACGGCTTCGTTCAAACGTTTTGGTGAAGCTAACATAAGTGAAATAGAAATTTAGTAAGTCAATTAATACCTATTTTATTGAATTAGAGTACTTTATTTCTTCTAATCTTTATATACTTTCTTCTGTTTCTATCATCTCCCTACCATTTGTTTCTTTGTGTGCCAACATTTAAAACTGCAAATTCTTTACGGTACTATAAAACATGCTTTGCGGTCGTCATTTGTTTACCGAATAGATAGTCAACTGAAAATGACGGCTCCGTTCAAACGTTTTGGTGAAGCTAGCAGTGAAATAGAATTTTAGTAAGTCAATTAATATTTTATTGTATTACAGTACTTTATTTCTTCTAATCTTTATATACTTTCTTCTGTTTCTATCATCTCCCTACCATTTGTTTCTTTGTGTGCCAACATTTAAAACTGCAAATTCTTTACGGTACTATAAAACATGCTTTGCGGTCGTCATTTGTTTACCGAATAGATAGTCAACTGAAAATGACGGCTCCGTTCAAACGTTTTGGTGAAGCTAGCAGTGAAATAGAATTTTAGTAAGTCAATTAATATTTTATTGTATTACAGTACTTTATTTCTTCTAATCTTTATATAGCTTTCTTTTAATAATCGTGTAATAGACAATTAAATCCTACAGGAGTTTTGATTTTCTCTAGATACATCAAAACCTCAAGTGAAATTACTGTTGATAACATTTTTTGCATTAAGAATTAGTACAAAATATTTTTTGTTTTATTTTTCTTGTAAATAGGGCTAAAAGCTGACAATTAGAAGAAATAAAATCATATTGTTATCTTACACATATTATTAAACTACCGAAAAACGATAAAAACCAAAATTTCATTTTTTGTCAAAATTCGGTGTACAAATTCCCTTTAAAATGGTATATCACGTACGTATGACTATGGTTAAATTGTATCCTTCTTAGTTTTTAGATTTTCCGAGAAGCTGTTTAAATGTTTTAACTTTATTTACTTTTCAATTTTTTTTTCAATTTATTCTTTTGACATTTCCTATTTAAATGATATATCACATAATTGTACTAAAATTATATCCATGTTAACTTTTCGTTCTTCTGAGGGGTCGTAGTATACGTAGACAAGTCTTATTTTAACGCTTCTTTTCGCTATTTTACTTTTTCCATATAGAACGAACCTTTCCTGAACTCCTATTTAATCTAGAGAGCTGAAATATTCAGGAATTATTTATTTGGACGTGTTACACACACTGAAACAATGTTTGTGAAATTTCTTACATTTTGGAGAGGTTAAAAGGGGCAATGTACTGCAAATCGTTAAAAAAAATATTAGGTACGAATTGAGAAAAAGTTATTTCTCAATAAGGAAACAAATTAAACAAAAACTACTGTTTGAGTATAAAGTCAAGTTATGTGTTCATTTGCTGTGAAAGAATCAGCTGTCTCGCTTCAACAGTTTTTTTTTTTAGAAAAAGTTCCTTATGTAAGACATAATTTAACATTATCAAGATAGGCAAATCCATGTCCCATTAAAATATTTCGTACCAGAAACCCGGAAGGGGTTGCTGCATAAAAGTGAGAGTTAAATAGTGTATGAAAACTTTGTGTACTGTTTGTGGTTGATGTGGCTTCCCTGGTGGTTGAGCCCATATTTATGTAGGAAATAGAGAACTTTCATCATTTATATAATTCATTGTCTAAAACAGTAGTACCGGTATTCAATCTTTTTTGTTAGCGTACCTCCAAAATGTATTTGTACTCCTAGATTGTATTGCAATTATATAAAAATTAACAAAAGACTGTGATTGATGTAGTAGTAATAATAAATTATTATTATTATTATTATTATTATTATTATTATTGTTATTATCATCATCATTATCATACAGTAGTTATTGATGCAATAATAATAAAAATAATTATTTAGGCTACGTAAAATGGTATTCAAGCAAGGAAAAACAAGAGATGATGTTACAAAAGAAACTAAAATATAAGTAATGCAATAATTATCAACAGGTATAATAAAATAAATAAGTTAGCATTTTTACATACCTACGTACAGAGGTATGAAAATTATTAGAATAATCTTAATTTTAAAGGTTTTTTAATAGTTCCTTCACAAATATTAATTGAATTGATGAATATTGGTATATAATGTTACTATACTGATGTAGGATATATTTACTACTAACAATGCCGGAAAGCATTGTTGTACATTGGTATTTTTCTTATTTTACAATTGTTATGGGAATTCAGAAATTATTATATTATGTTGGCGGAATTGGAAACATAAAAAATTAATTAAGAAATGCTTTAAACAAATTGTTCTTTGCGTTTACATTGTTGTGAAGGTTCAAATGAACGTATATATCTGTTTTGTGCATATAATTTTTTATGTTTCCAGTTCCGCCAACATAATATAATAATTTCTGAATTCCCATAAAAATAGTAAAATAAGAAAAATACCAAAGTACAACAATGCTTTCCGGCATTGTTAGTAGTAAATATATGCTACATCAGTATAGTAATATATACCAATATTCATCAATTCAATTAATATTTGTGAAGGAACTATTAAAAAACCTTTAAAATTAAGATTATTCTAATAATTTTCACACCTCTGTAATTGGTGGAATGCGTACCCCTGGAGACAACCTCGCGTATTCCTGGAAGTAGCGTATCATAGATCGAATACTACTATTCGGAAGTAAATCCTGAAAAGACTAAGTATATGATTATGTCTCTGATCAGAACATAGTAGGAAATGGAAATATAAAAATTGGAAATTTATTCTTTGAAAAGGTGAGAAAGTTCAGATATCTTGGAGCAACAGTAACAAATATAAATGACACTCGGCAGGAAATTTAACACAGAATAAATATGGGAAATGCCTGATATTATTCGGTTGCGAAGCTTTTATCATCTAGTCTGCTGTCAAAAAACCTGAAAGTTAGAATTTATAAAACAGTTACATTACCGGTTGTTCTGCATGGTTTTGAAATTGGACTCTCACTTTGGGAAAGGAACAGAGGTTAAGGGCATTCGTGCTTAGGAAAATATTAAGTTACAGGAGAATGGAGAAAGTTATACAACTCAGAACTGCACGCATTGTATTCTTCACCTGACATAATTAGGAACATTAAATCCAGACGTTTGAGATGGGCAGGGCATGCAACACGCATGGGTGAATCCAGAAATGCATATAGAGTGTTAGTTGGGAGGCCGGAGGGAAAAAGACCTTTGGGGAGGTCGGGGCGTAGATGGAAGGATAATATTAAAATGGATTTGAGGGAGGTGGGATATGATGATAGAGACTGGATTAATCTTGCTCAGGATAGGGACCAATGGCGGGCTTATGTGAGGACGGCAATGAACCTCCGGGTTCTTTAAAAGCCATTTGTAAGTTGTAAGGTGTTTTCTAAATGGTTCAATAGTTTGTGAAAGAGTAAGCCTATATTTTTGCCCCTGAACCTCTCGCACATTATGTTGGTAACTGGTAGATTAGTATGATCTAATATTAAGATGTATTTTGTCTGACAATATGGAATTCATTGCTTTGACTAAACAGTTTATGACTCACGAGAATCCCTGATTTTTTTTCGGAGTCGAACGAGATTCACAAGCAAGAAAGTGTGGGAAACACTGTTGTAAGGGTCCAATACTGTCCAGTGTGCTATTGTGAGTCACAGAGCTCAGCATTACAACGGAAGGTCTACACGCAGCTACAGGTGTGGCTTCCCCACACGGATTTCCGAGATGTAGACGCAATTTCGTAATCCTACCGGAGAAAGTTGTACGTGCTGATTTGCTGATGTACGGGGACACCATGCCACGAGTGGGAAAGCTTCGAAAAGGAGAGGGAGGCTTACCAATTTAGACCGATGTCGATGCAATTCAACAGAAAGAACCTGTTTCTGTCAGTGTTGTTGTCAGTCAGATATTTTTATTCGTGAGGAAGACATACATCAACGGATATCGAATTGACAGTTATGTAGTGAAGTGAACGTATTGAAAAATCAGTAGTCATTTCCCATAACTATGGTCCTGGAACACAACTATGGTCCACGATACAACCATTCAAAGAACATTGTAGAAGTAACATAGACCGTTCGTAGATAGCTGCAGTGACTTGACTTCAAACTGCAGTACAGCAAAAATATAGATAAACGAGCTACTACGTTATGGAGTACAAAATTTGAATGGTTGTATCGTGGACCTTAGTTGTGTTCCAGTACCATAGCCATGAGAAATGCCGGTAGTCATTGCGGTGGTTGCGTGATCAGCCCATCACGCAGGAGGTCCGGGTTCGAGTCCCAATTAGACTTTGGATTTAGCACCCTTGTGGCGGACAAGATCGCAGTTGGGGATTTTCTCTGGGATCTCCCGTTTATCCATGTTAGTCATTAAGGGCCATATTCATAGACATTCTTAGCGCGGGCTTCCGGTGGATGATCAGCGAACTAACGTTTTTCGTATTCATAAACCAGTGTTAGCGATATGATATGATATGAATCCTGTACAAGTAATCAGTCGATAACCGGGGCTAGTTTAGCACGCTCGTAGCGCGGGCTAGCGAAATGTCTATGCATAGCATCCTTAGATAATTCCGGCCGATTTCGAGTCCATTATCATATTTATAGCATTTACCATATCACTGATCGATCCAGATCCAGGAACATTTGAGTTTGCTACATGAAATCTGAATGCATAACGAATTAACACAGTAGGATGGTGAGGATGAGAATGTACCGACCCGGGGTTTAGCGTAGTAGTTCCCTAGAGGTTCACCATTTCGATGGCTGACTGTTCTTAAGGTACGTTTTCCTCGGTGCGACTATTGCGGTGATCGTTCAACGATAATCGTTGAGCACTATTTCTTTGTATTTCCTATGGAGCTGTTTTCCTTCGTGCGACTGCCGCTAGAGTCGTTAACGACGATCGTACGTCTTGAATAGTGGTTCAGGAAAAGGTTGAATATAATCGTCAGTCGCTAACGTTTATTGTGAGAAAGACGTGCATCATGGCTCCTTCGTTTTCTGACGCGGATGATGAAATTCTTCTAGAGGAAATGGCGAATCATCCCTCACTGTGGCAGCTGTCACATGCGTCCTACAAGGATCAAAGGGTCAAGGACAATTTATGGGCTCAGTTTGTCAATAAAATTGGAAAATTAAGTTATTAATTAAGTTGTTTAAATTTTTGGTAGTCTCTCTTCATTATTGAGCTCAAGCAGACGGTGTTTTTTTTGGCTCTTTTCATCCCATACATATGGAGAAGTATTTCGTCGTCTTCCATCTCCTCAATCAAAGGCATTTAAATAATCTTTTACGTCTACTCATTAAACTCATTCTGTTAAACACAATCTTCCTCTAGAACGATGCGATTGCCGATGAAAACACGCGACTAGAGAAAATCAACAAATCGTAGACGCTCCGAGCAAAATGGTAACCAATGATTATCGTTCAACGTTTCATCGTTCAACAATAATCGTTGAACGATCATCGCAATAGTCGCACCGAGGAAAACGTATCTTTAGTCCAACTTTTTATAAGAAAGAAATTCGTGTTTCATTGTGTCCCTGTTCTTGTCTGCATATCGAACAAAATTGTAAATATTCCTCTCCATAAGGTTGTTATGAAGCTATTCCAATTTGTTTTATGAAGCTTTGAATGTCAGGAGCTTAAAATAGCTCTTCTGAAAAAAAAATAGTAAAATGGACTTGGAACAGTCTGGATCTGGGCCATCGATTTGTCTTCATGGTAATAATAACAGGAATTGAATAATCTAAAAAAATAAAAACACTTCACTAACATTTTTTCAGATAGGCCTATTTATTTATTTATTTATTCTAGTGTAGTTAAGGCCATCAGGCCTTCTCTTCCACAACACCAGGAATACAAATACAATAATAGAAATAAACAGAAAAAAATACACTATATACAAAGTAAAGCTACACAAGAAATAAAGAGAGAGAGAGAGAGAGAGAGAGAGAGAGAGAGAGAGAAAACGCTATAAACAAAGTAAAGCCACACAAAAATATACACTGGTTGCAGTCACACAAACTTTAAATGATTAATTAATTGTATCCTAACTAATTAACTAACATAAACAAGAAACTTGCAATTTTAATCTAGATTAAAAAAGAAAAAGAAAAAAAAAACAAATCAATACTTCTAGCAATACCAAAAAACATTAACTAAGACAAAATTTTCCGATTTAATTTTGAATTGTGATAAAATCCGGCAGTCCCTGACGTCATTAGGTAACGAATTCCAGAGGCGAGGTATTTCTACAGTATAGGAAGATGAGTATAAAGACGTTCTATGATGAGGGATAGAAAGAAGCGCTTGATGTCGGTTTCGAAGAGTTGTAAGAAATTGAAAACGTGATAACAGATAATTCGGAGTAGAAGTGTGCATGATTCTAAACAGAAGAGACAGTGAATGTATTGTTCTTCGTTCCTTCAGACGCACCCATGAAAGTAACTGGAGGGAAGGTGTTATATGGTCAAATTTACGAGTATTGCAGATGAATCGTATGCACACATTATGAACATGTTGTACGATCACACATCGCTACTTTTGCAGCGCAACTTTTGTACTGCAGCTGCAAAAGTTGCGTGTCGTGCTCACACGTAAGCCAAAAGTAGCGCGCTGCACGCTACTTTTCGTGCTGCGCAACCCGAGTGCTGCAAAAGTTGCAACTGGAGGTTGCGAGTCTGTTCACACACAAGGCGCTACTTTTGCAGCCGCAGTCATGCTGCAGGTTTCCATCTCCGTGTCGACTTCTCAATATACATTTTGTGGTTATGTTCGCATTATTAAGAAACTCATGCGAAAGCTTCCTTATCTATTATTTGCTTTTCTGTCGTATCTAGTATTCAGAAATTGGCATTATTTTTACTATAAAGCTTTTAAAAACGCCTATATACTTAAATGATAACCAACAGTATATTCACGTAATCAATGTTGGCAACCCTCCTGTTTGGAACTACGCTACGGAAAATTTAAAAAATGAATTATGTCGTCAGCAATTATGCTCGGACTGTGTTGTGTATTTACTAACTGTTACAAATAATTTATTTTCATCACATTTAACATTAAAATATATCCAAGCAATAAAAGTATCATTGGCACATTTGGGTGGTAACACTGGTTGCAACCGCAGCAAAAGTTTCAACAAAACCGATATCAAAAATGCTGCGGCTGCAACCCTGAGAACCCTGTTCACACGTCGCTACTTTTAAGCTGCGCGCAGCATGGAAAAGTAGCGGGCAGCAGGTTCGGCAGCCTCTACTTTTCGGGTTGCACCGTTGTTCACACGTCGCAATACGAGAGTTGCGCAGTTTTTTGTACTGCAGCGCTGCAAAAGTAGCGACGTGTGACCGTACCTTTACATTAGTTAGCAAGGAATCGCAATAATCAAAATGGGGCATTACAAGCGTCTGAATAAGATTCTTTTTTAGACTAAGTGGTAGAAATTCTTTCATGTGGAACAGGCCTATGTCAGGTGAATAAAAAGTGTGAACACTGCTTGTAGCTTTCCTATTTTCTGTTTTGTGAAGAAACTGTATAGAGTTAACCGTAAGTAATGTCATTAATTTCAGGGGTGTTTCTTTGAGATATTTGAAATAAAAACGTTAGATATAATTTTGCTCATTTTTGCTTCCTTTCCGAGGTAAAAATTGTTTCATATCAAACATTTCACAACGTATTTTGGGAAAGCCATTGATTTAAATTCGAATGTGCTCAGTCAATTTAAGAGAGCAGTCTATTATGATAATTAATGATTGAAAGAATTTTAGTCTTGTCCTTTAAATACGCAGAAATTTGATCCGAACAAATGCGGCGTTTTAAAAATGCCTTTTCACAACGAAAAGTTACATTCGTTTGGATCAAATTCCTGCACATATAAAGAAAAAAACTAAAATTATTTCAATCATTAATTGTCATAAAACACTTCTGTATTAAATTGACTGAGGATATTTGGATTTAAATCAATGGCTTTCCAACACACGCTGTTAAATGTTTCATATAAAACAATTTTTATATCGAAAATGAAGCAAAAACGAGCAAAATTGTATTAAACTTTTTTGTTTGAAGTCCACACCTGTGGAGTAACGATTAGCGCGTCTGGCCGCGAAACCAGGTGGCAAGGGTTCGAATCTCGGTCGGGCAAGTTACCTGGTTGAGGTTTTTTCTGGGGTTTTCCCTCAACCCAATACGAGAAAATGCTGGGTATCTATCGTTGCCGGACCCCGGACTCATTTCACCGGCATTATCATCATCTTCATTTCATTCAGACGCTAAATAACCTGAGATGTTGATACAACGTCGTAAAATAACCTACTGAAAAAAAATTGTTTGAAATATCTCAAAGAATAACAACCTCAAATTAATGGCATTACTTACGGTTCATCTTGTATACTGAAGCATTTCTCCTTGTTATGGGATCTTAAATTTTAGTCAGTTTTTACAATATAATAATTTATAAATAATAAAATAAAATGAAAAGATTTTGTGGGCTCTGAGACCTGAAGAATTAAAAAATGGAAAGATAAGTACATGATGCAATTAAAAGAAGCATGCCCTTTATAAACGAAGAAAATATTTTTTTTTAACAAGTTCAAAATATTCCTTTTTTCACCGCATATTATAAGTCTTGCATATATAGTTTCTTCACAGAATTAAACATAGGAAAGCTACATACAGTGTCCAGTAAATTTTACTCACAAGATATTTGTAGAAAACATGTTCCGAAGGCATATATTCGATTCCGTAAGCATACTATCCAGTATCAGATGCGAAAGGTAAGTCAGCAGTCTACCTGACGCCATGGATTAGTCGGTTAAGGAGTGCGTGCAGTCAATAACGATTAGGTTGCCTGTTGTTTTTATATGAGTGTTTTCTATTTCGAATTACGTTACCACTGCCACCGGGTGCTTGCCCACTTGCAGTGTAAATAAATATATACATTAAAATTAGCAGTACAACCTAACCTATTATAAGTTTTTCCTTCATTAGCGTTTTTAAAACAAAGCATAAAGTGTCTAATATAAATTTATTTATTTATTATTTTATTTATTTATTTATTTATTTATTTAACCTGGTAGAGATAAGGCCATCAGGCCTTCTCTTCCCCTCTACCAGGGGATTACAACTACAGTATTAAGAATACAATTACAATTATAATTACAATTAATATTGAATTTACAAATACAATAAAAATCAAAGTACTAAAAGATTAACAGACTAATAAAAGCTAGACAGTTCATTGTAAAAATTAAGAAGAGAGAAAAATTTTTTATTAATTAAGTAAAAATTAAACTTACTCTACGCAGTAAGAAAATGCTTAAAAAGTTTGCTTTTGAACGCTACTAAATTCCGACAGTCTCTGATGTCACTGGGTAGGTAGTATGAGGCTATTTTGCGTGCGTGTGAAGAGATTATGATATGATGACAGGTAACTGAAACGGGAGGCAAGGTAGGTAGTTGTAGAGGTGTGAATGAAAATTTCTAGGTTCGTTAAGCCGTAGTCAGCTTAGAGTTTGGAAGCGTGTGAAGAGATTATGATATGATGACAGGTAACTGAAACGGGAGGCAAGGTAGGTAGTTGTAGAGGTGTGAATGGAAATTTCTAGGTTCGTTAAGCCGTAGTCAGCTTAGAGTTTGGAAGCGTGTGAAGAGATTATGATATGATGACAGGTAACTGAAACGGGAGGCAAGGTAGGTAGTTGTAGAGGTGTGAATGAAAATTTCTAGGTTCGTTAAGCCGTAGTCAGCTTAGAGTTTGGAAGCGTGTGAAGAGATTATGATATGATGACAGGTAACTGAAACGGGAGGCAAGGTAGGTAGTTGTAGAGGTGTGAATGGAAATTTCTAGGTTCGTTAAGCCGTAGTCAGCTTAGAGTTTGGAAGCGTGTGAAGAGATTATGATATGATGACAGGTAACTGAAACGGGAGGCAAGGTAGGTAGTTGTAGAGGTGTGAATGAAAATTTCTAGGTTCGTTAAGCCGTAGTCAGCTTAGAGTTTGGAAGCGTGTGAAGAGATTATGATATGATGACAGGTAACTGAAACGGGAGGCAAGGTAGGTAGTTGTAGAGGTGTGAATGAAAATTTCTAGGTTCGTTAAGCCGTAGCCAGTTTAGAGTTTGGAAGGATGGGGTAATAGTGGTAATTTAGTGGCAATATAATACAGAGTTGCCTATTTTCAGTAAGAAAGACACAGATAACACAACTTCGAGATATAAAAGTTTCACACCTGACCTTGCGTTGAAATCTCCTGTAAAACGCTAGCACAATAAATGATTATCAGGAAATATTATAAAATGCAGGATTGCATAGAGCATGATATATAATATGGACTACAGTTTTTAATTCAATATCGTATATCCTTATTAAGGCGACCAAATTTTGGTCCGAAGAACTGAGGTTTAATCATTTCTGTCCGAATGTGAGTTTCTAAGGTATTTTCAGCTAGTTCCATCTAGTTGACATTTTTTTTTTTCAATTTATTGATCGATCAGCGCATTTAGCGCTATACAGATCACTTCTGAAAAATATAAATACAATACATGACACTGAATTGAGGGCAGCCTAGATTGGGTTCCTCACTGAACAAAAATAATTGTTAATAAGTAATTGTTTACATAGGTTGGTGTGATGATAAATTTTGATTATAATGTGAGGTCCACTGGAAGTGGGCTCTTGATTCTGGTGGGAAATGTGGACTTCTTTCCGAGAGAGTAATGGACGGCGCCTGGAACATTTTCTAGGTTTTCATAGAACTTCTTAGCTCGTGAATGAATAAACTGTTTGATTGTGTCAATACCAGTTTCTCTGTGTAGTTGGCTGTTACAGACAAACCAAGGAGAATTGAGTGAAATTCGTAGGACTTTATTTTGAAATGACTGGATGTGTTTAATTTCACTTATTGCAGCTCCTCCCCAGACAGGACAGGCATAAAGCAGTAGAGGTCGTAATAGAGATGTGTAAAGTAGCATGCAATTTTGTAGCTTCAGAGATGATTTCTTGTTGAGGAGCGGATATAATTTAGCGAGTCTTGAGTAGGCCAATTTAAGTTTGTTGTTGATGTGATGTTCCCATGACAGACGGCGATCTAAGTGCACTCCAAGATATTTTACAGCTTCATCCTTTGGTTTCCACGGTATCACGTTGGTTGAAAGATTTATGCATGGAGGATTAGCAGGACGACACAAAGTAAATATCATTGCTTCGCATTTATTGTAGTAGTTGACATTGGAGCATAATGTCTGTAGAAGTTTCTTCTTTCTTGCCTGATAACCTACATCCTTACATTATACCGGGTGTCAGAAAACCATTTGTGTCAAAATAATACAGATTATAAGAGAAGTCTATACTAAGTTTTGAAATAGGAAACCAATGGTCGGAAATGCCTACGGCAGGCGCCACGAGATCTTGATCGGGAAATACATTTGAGAAATAGTTTTGTAAGCTGCTTTGGTTTTCATAACAAACAACTGCCTACCGCATAAAGTTTTACAAAACAGTAACACAATCGCCGCAGGTAACGTGGACCTTCAAACGGTGTGGCAGGCGATAAGGTCTTGTTAGGTGATTCTGTTCAATTCCACCAACACGTTGATGAGAATCGTTGCTGGTGAAACAGACCTCATCTGTGAACCGTACACACTGTAGGAACTACGTAAAGTTTAATTTTTGGTCCTACAGAATATATTTGTTATGGTAACAATGGCTATCATCATCATCATCATCATCATCATGAGTCACATGGTTTAAGCCTTGTTTGGCTCGTTCCGGTCTCATGAAGTACATAAATTTTAAAATTGTTGAAGCCATCTTTTCCTGGCTCTACCTATGTTTCGTTTACCAGTTGGTCTGTAGTCGAATATTAATTTAGGAATACGGTCTTGAGTCATTCTTTCAACGTGTTGCTTCCATTTATTCCTATATTCTGTGAGTTTTTCAATTAAATTGAATATTATTCAGTTCTAGTCTGATGTCTTCATTGCGTTTCTTGTCTAAGAGAGTATAACCTGCTACACTCCTCAAAAATCTCATTTCTATCATCTCGATTCTTTTTTCTTCGGATTTAGTAAGAGTCCAGAATTCAGAGCCGTACAGCTATATAGGGACTGCCATAACTTTATAAAATTTTAAAATGGAATTTTATCAATATTTCTGTTTAATCCTGTAGGATTATTTGATCCTGTTCAATCTGTTTTTTGATAACATTGTTGCTATTATAATAATAATAATAATCGTTGATAATATAATAATTATGATAATAGAGTATCTTTTTATACTTTCTCATATGATCAAAATAAATATTAATACTCTCTTGTTTCTTTGCTAGTTTATTTTAAAGTTCTTTTTATTACCCTACAGAAATAATTAAATTTGTTTATTTTATTTGTAAAATATTCTTTTTTTGCATATGAGATATTGCAGCCCAGATAATTAAAAGTATTAAAACAATGACTATCTATTAGAGGAGAAAAATTCGCTCCGGCGCCGGGGATCTAACCCGGGTCCTTGGTTCTACGTACTAAATGCTCTAACCACTGAGATACGCCGAAGTTCAATCCACAACACCGGATCGAATCCCAGTCCTCTAGTGTTTTTCCCTTTGTGGGCTGACTCCGAGTTTGACATATATATTAAGTCGTTATGCAAGGAGCCACTCAATTGAGTGACTTGGTGGCCAGGATTCCACAGTAATATGCACTGTTGGGCGAAGAATCTACCTAGAAATTAATTTTTGGTCCTACAGAATATATCCGTTATGGTAACAAAGGGAAAAAACACTAGAGGAGGGGGATTTGATCCGGTGCTGTGGATTGAACTTCGGCGTAGCTCAGTAGTTAGAGCACTTGGTACGTAGAGCTAAGGACCGGGTTCGATCCCCGGCGCCGGAATGAATTTTTCTCCTCATAAACTGTAAAAGTTCGGTACAGCAGCACAGCGCTGAATAACCATTGTCAGAACTGAATTCTGGGTGCGAAATCATTTCGCCCCATTATTTGCACCCGTAATAGCTAATTGCTGATTCTCCAGTACTCGCCACAGTATCCTTCGAAGCATGAATTTCATGAGTAAATTGATTCGTCTGAAAGGTCCATGTTACCTGCGGCGATTGTGTTATTGTTTTGCAAGCTAGCTCCACCAAACGTCGACGCGGTAGGCAGATATTTGTTATGAAATCCAAAGAATCTTACAGAAACGTTTCTCAAATATATTTCTCATTGTGAAATCTGAAGTAGACATTTTTCTATCTCAAAATATTCTATTTAGTCTCCTTTTATTTTTTTACTAGCCGTACCCGTGCGTTCCGCTGCACCCGTTAGAAATAAATATAAAGTAATTACATAATTAAAATAGGACATTTGATCCAGGTAACATTCGTGTTTGATAGAAGGATAAATCGTTCATTATGTTACTTAATTTAAATTGTGTTAATAAAATTAAAATGCGATCACTTTGATCCAGAGACCACTCATTTGGTCATAAAAATTATTTTAGGAAATACAGGAAACGAATGTACAGAATAGCCTATCACGTTTTCTGTGCATAAGAAGCTATTTTAATCTTACATGTCCTCGATTCACTCAGAAGTTACTGTAATAACATTATAGCATTATGTCCATCTAGAGAAACTACACTTTCCAATGGTGAATTAATAAATAATTAATTATACAAATCGGTTAATCCGATATTACTTCATACAAACACAGAAACATTCTCTGTAGGCTATGTGTCATAGCTTTCGATTGTTGTTGTCCTAGGCCTCTTATAGACGAAGTCATTTGTTTTTTATTTCATTACACCGCCTTAGATGGCGTTATTATTGTAATTTTGAAACTCATTTATCTCATTAAATATCAGTCCTATCAAAATTTTGCATAGAATAAAACTTATCGGAAATTATTTTTAAAGAAACTTTAGTTATGTAATATTTTTCATGAAAATTAATAATAAGGGAGATATTTCGATTTATTTAATTCAAGCCCCCTTGTAACCCCCCTTTTAAATAAGATATTTTGAATGCCATATAGCCTAAAATCTAAGTTACAACGAACTTAATTTATATTCCAATTTTCATATAAATCGGTTCAGCCATTATCACGTGAAAAGGTAACAAACATACAAACATCCAGACAGAACTTAATTTATATTCCAATTTTCATATAAATCGGTTCAGCCATTATCACGTGAAAAGGTAACAAACATACAAACATCCAGACAGACAGACAGACATACAAACAAAAATTTCAAAAAAGCGATTTTCTGTTTCAGGACGGTTAATTATATATGTTAGGACCAATTATTTTTGGAAAATCGAAAATTACCAGAAAAATTTCGGCTACAGATTTATTATTAGTATAGATTTTGACCCAAGAGGTTTCTGAAAAACTTATTTATCAAAAGTCTTTTCTAAGTCAGTGAGACATTAGGAATGACACTACATCACTTTAATGGCTTCCTTTATGTGTCGTACAATAAATACTGTATCTCAAGTAGACGTCATATTTATGCGATATCCGTGTTGTCCTTCACTTTTCCCTGAAGTCTATATAGCCTACCTACATAAAGCTGAACAACAATGTGTGCTAAGGTCGGTAGCGGCGATTGTGGTGAGCTGTACTGCAAATAACTACGAGGAATGTAGCCTGCAAGATAATTAAACTAACAACAATTTTACTTTCAGATAAATACGTGCATCCCATGCTGTCACTTTCTCTGAATGAAATGTTTGACCCACTTTTTTTAAAGCCAAGTAGCAAGAGAAATTGATTAGAATGTAAACACCTATTGTCAAGGTCTGTATCAGGATTCACTCATGTCTATATTAATTCATGTTGTTTAAAGTTCGGGGATCCACTCCCGTCTAGAACAATGATTTTCTTTACCATTACCCAGATCGTCCCCATGCAGTTATCAGGAGAATCGTTTCTGAGCACCCATGGTCTTTCTGCTTATTAAGCTGCCATATTTCATATATTTGCTTTTGCGTATTTTATTTTTTTTCTCTCTCTTGCGTATCCCAACATATGCAAGTAACTTTGGAACACATTTGCAATTTATCGCTTCTTATTAATCCCAGTGGCTTAAAAGAGGAGCTAAATAAAAAAATTACAATTATAGTTATCGTTCCCTTTCTGAATATCCTCTGTATTTTCAAAATTATCGTTAAATAAAGAATTACAATTATAATTATCATTTTTCGCCTATGAATAGCCTCTGGGTACTTCAAAAGAGACTTCATATAAAAAATTTCGATTATAAATATTATAATTTCGTCTATGAATATTCATTGTAGTGTACTTTAAAAATTATCGTTAAATAAAGAATTACAATTATAATTATCATTTTTCGCCTATGAATAGCCTCTGGGTACTTCAAAAGAGACTTCATATAAAAAATTTCGATTATAAATATTATAATTTCGTCTATGAATATTCTTTGTAGTGTACTTTAAAAATCATCGTTAAATAAAGAATTACAATTATAATTATCATTTTTCGCCTATGAATAGCCTCTGGGTACTTCAAAAGAGACTTCATATAAAAAATTTCGATTATAAATATTATAATTTCGTCTATGAATATTCTTTGTAGTGTACTTTAAAAATTATCGTTAAATAAAGAATTATAATTATAATTATCATTTTTCGTCTATGAATAGCCTCTGTACTTCGAAAGAAACTTCATATAAAGAATTCTAATTATAAATATCGTATTTCATCTATGAATGAATATCCTTTGTAGTGTAGTTTAAAAATTATCATTCAATAAAGGATTACAATTATAATTATCATTTTTCGCTTATGAATAGCCTCTGTATTTGAAAAGAGACTTACTTACTTACTTACTGGCTTTTAAGGAACCCGGAGGTTCATTGCCACCCTCATATAAGCCCGCCATTGGTTCCTATCCTGAGCAAGATTAATCCAGTCTCTACCATCATATGCCACCTCCCTCAAATCCATTTTAATATTATCTTCCCATCTTCCCATCGGCTTCCCCAAAGGTCTTTTTCCCTCCGGCCTCCCAACTAACCCTCTATATGCATTTCTGGATTCGCCCATACATGCTACATGTCCTGCCCATCTCAAACGTCTGGATTTTATGTTCCTAATTATGTCAGTTGAAAAGAATACAATGCGTGCAGCTCTCCGTTGTGTAACTTTCTCCATTCTCCTGTAACTTCATCCCGCTTAGCCCCAAAAAATTTTCCTAAGAACCTTATTCTCAAACATCCTTAATCTCTGTTCCTCTCTCAAAGTGAGAGTCCAAGTTTCACAACCATACAGAACAACCGGTAATATAACTGTTTTGTAAATTCTAACTTTCAGATTTTTTGACAGCAGACTAGATGACAAAAGCTTCTCAACCGAATAATAACACGCATTTCCCATATTTACAGACGTGGACAAATTATTAGCAAAATTTAAGATTTTTATTATATATTTTTACAAAATATGATTCTTCAATTTAGACTACAGTTGACATTTTTGTATATTTCCAAATTATTAGCAAAATTGAAGATTTGTATTGTATATTTTTCAAAATTTAACTCCTCAATTTGGACTGCAGTTGATATTTTTGCATATTTACAAATTATTAGCAAAACTGAAGGTTTTTGTTGTATATTTTTACAAAATTCGATTCTTCAATTTGTACTACAGTTGACATTTTGGATATTTCGAAATTATTAGCAAAACTGAAGATTTTTGTTTTATATTTTTACAAAATTTGACTCTTCAATGCAGTTGACAATTTTGCTAATTTACAAATTATTAGCAAAATTGAAGACTTTTATTATATATTTTTACAAAACTTGACTCTTCAATTTAAACTACAGTTGACATTTTTGCATATTTCTGTCTACTGTAATGATGGAAATATCCAAAATTGTCAAATGTAGTCTAAATTGAAAAGTCAAATTTTGTAACCAGAATTATCATAAAAATCGTCCATTTTGTTAATAATTTGTCCACGTCTGTATTCTGCGTTTAATTTCCTTCCGAGTGTCATTTATATTTGTGACTGTTGCTCCAAGATATTGAATTTTTCCACCTCTTCGAAAGATAGATCTCCAATTTTTATAGTTCCATTTCGTACAATATTCTGGTCACGAGACATAATCATATACTCAGTCTTTTCGGGATTTACTTCCAACCCTATCGCTTTACTTGCTTCAACTAGAATTTCCGCGTTTTCCCTAATCGTTTGTGGATTTTCTCCTAGCATATTCACGTCATCCGCATAGACAAGAAGCTGATGTAACCCATTCAACTCCAAACCCTGTCTATTATCCTGAACGTTCCTAATGGCATATTCTAGAGTGAAGTTAAAAAGTAAAGGTGATAGAGACTTCATATATAAAATTCTAATTATAAATATCATCATTTCGTCTATGAATATCCTTTGTAGTGTAGTTTAAAAATTATCGTTAAATAAAGAATTACAATTATAATGATCATTTTTCGTCTATGAATAGCCTCTGTACTTCGAAAGAAACTTCATATAAAAAATTCCAATTATACATATTATAATTTCGTCTATTAATATCCTTTGTAATGTAGTTTAAAATTATCGTTAAATAAAGAATTACAATTATAATTATCATTTTTCGCTTATGAATAGCCTCTGTATTTGAAAAGAGACGTCATATAAAGTATTCCAATTATAAATATCATTTTTCGTCTATGAATGAATATCCTTTGTAGTGTAGCTTAAAAATTATCGTTAAATAAAGAATTACAATTATTATCATTTTTCGTTTATGACTAGCCTCTGTATTTGAAAAGAGACTTCATATAAAGAATTCCAATTACAAATTTTATAATTTCGTCTATTAATAGCCTTTGTAGTGTAGTTTAAAAATTATCGTTAAATAGAGAATTACAATTATAATTATAGTTTTCCGCCTATGAGTAGCCAAAATAGGACCAAAAAATAATAATCTCCACGTAGACTCTTCCAGCAACGGTGCATATTACTGTACAGATTACTGTGCATATTACTGTGGAATCCCGGCCACCAAGTCACTCAACTGAGTGCGTTCCTTGTATAATGGCAGTTGATTTAATATAAAAATGTCAACATACATGCCTAACTTGGAGTCAGGCCACAAAGGGAAAAACACTGGAGGAGAGGGTTCGATTCGATGCTGTGGCTTGGACGTCGGCGTAGCTCAATGGTGAGAGCGCTTGGTACGTAGAACCAAGGATCCCGGTTCGATCCCCGGCGTCGAAGCGAATTTTTCTCCTCTAATATTAATATTAAATCTCACTAGAGGTTTTGATTTATCTAGAGAAAATCAAAACTCGAGTGGGATTTTAATTGACTATTACACGATTAGAAGAAAGTATATAAAAATGAGAAGAAATAAAGTACTCTAATACAATAAAATATTAATTGACTTACTGAAATTCTATTTCACTAATGTTAGCTTCACCAAAACGTTTGAACGGAGCCGCCATTCTCAGTTGACTATCTATGCGGGAAACAAATGACGATCGCAAAGCATATTTTATAATATCGTAAAGAATTTGAAGTTTGAAATGTTGGCAAACAAAGAAAGAAATGCTAGGGAAGTGATAAAACAAAAAAAGCTAGGAAAGTGATAAAATTGTAGCGATAAAAAGCCGTGATTGATTGAAACACGTCCTTTCGTACCGATTTATTGATCAAAAGTAGTATGACGTAGTAAAAGTATAATAGTCATTTTATGCTCGACCATGCCGAAATGTAGTAATTATACACCTGGTAGCAGTCCTTTAATGCATGTCATTAAAGTACACCTCATTAAAGTACAGGTGTTCAGCCAATGACAAGTCAGCTTACAGGTGTTCAGCCAATTACAAGTCAGCTTTGTACCGTTATAAAACCGCAAGTATCGATTATTCTCGGATATGCAATAGAAAGAGAATTAGCGAAAAGTCACGGAGGCTGGAAATCCAATACTGTCGCAGAAGGTCATGTTCTGTTACTATAATAATTAGAATTAATTGTAAATAATATTCAAATAAATTCAATTTGTCATCTCGTTTTTCAATTCTAAATCAATTTTCAGGTTATACCAGAGTCAAGATGAATGAAATTCGGCCTCGGAAAAAATCAGTACTTTCGCGTCTGTGCACATCTCATAATTCAGGTCAGTTCGCACATAACCATAATTTTGAATACTTTGAAGTTAGAAATATGGTCGAGCATAAAAAGTCGTATGAAACTTGCCTATAATGGTAATTAAGACGCTCGTATGAAAATTATGAAACTCGCTTGCGCTCGTTTCATAAACAATCATACTTGCGTCTTAATTACTACCATTATAGGCTCGTTGCATAATGTACTATTAAAGCGTTGTTTTCTTCACATACTTGAAAATTCGTATAGATGTTTCAACATTTTTATATCCTTTTTAAAATTGTTTTACGTCCGTATGGTGAAGAATTTGAACGTTTTGAAATATTTAATTTATAGATTGCCTAAATCTTACCAACTTTTGTGAAAGGTTTCAAGACGCTCTGACGTAGTATGGTTTCCAAAATATGTATTTTTAAATTCTATAAATATTATAACTTAAACTTATTTTTATATTAACTATTCAATAAAATATTAATGTGACTTAATATGTTAATGTAATTTCTACATTCATGAACTGTAGCAGAAATTTAGTGTTTATCGGTAGACATCATGCATGAAGTTTGTAAATTTCGATAAATAACCCCACTTAGACGGATATCTATTACTGGAGACACTTTCACCGTCTGAATCATCCACATGCTTAACACATGAAGAGCGCTGTTGGCTTGTTAGAATGCACTTTCTTCTGAGTAAGTCAACAGTTGAAAGTGTTCACGCGTATGTCATGAATAATTTACTCGTCGCTATGGTGATTTCAGCAGCTCCAACCGTTAACAACCAAATACCTCGGAAGATAATGTATTAACTAATGTGAATATGTGTTGCAAAACGCTTTTGTACCAAACTCAATAAACTGTTGTAACTTAAGTACTGCATACTGGATATTTAAGACCTGCACGCGTGGTCAAGGACATCATTCATTGGATTAGCCATGCGAAATGAGATCTTCTTAGAATCTTTACGAGGAAAGAAATTTTATCGAGAGACCGGTGTCCACCAGGCATCGTTAGGAATATGGGTATCGTAATCCAGTTTTCCAGCCATCTAGTTCCTATCGATCTAGTGTACAGCATCTTAAGCTTATAGCTCGTTTGGGAATGTTATCATCCATTCCTTCCACGTGCTCTTTCTATGGCTGATATCACACTATCAAAGTTCTTTGACAAAGAATATGATAAAATATTTTATCAAAGGTCTGTAATGAAAGGTAGAATTTTGCGTATATAACAGAATATTAAATACTGCGTGTTCAGTTCAAAGTGTGTCATGGCTCGCTGTATGACGTCATGTGGCTATCCGATGAGCCTAGACAATTCAATCTTCCTACACTTCCGCAGAGACGTATTACCTATGTGCCAGAGAAGTTGCCTATCAAGTACGGCGTTCATTCTGAAGAGTACTTACTGCCACGCACGGTAACTCCAGTAGTGGCAGGAATGTGAACTGTTTGGAAACACGTACTGGGGTGAGTTTTTTTCTTACTGTCGGGTTATGGGGAGAGGGTTAAGACGATTACTTACGTACAGTATTTGTTGACATTAACTTCGACGGTAAACATGGACACGGAGCATTTGATTTGTATTGTGGAACGTTGCCGTAAGCAACCGATGGTAACAAATACCCAGCGTACGACTTGCCCGCGCAAAACACAGTTCGAAAGAGGTTATGGTAGCACACAGACCGTACAGACCGTCATGTTGCTACGACGTTCAAGTTATACGCTACACGTTCTCCAGTTCAGATTGAACGCCTTGATTAATAGGCAACTTCTCTGACATAAAAGCTGAAACTCGCTTCAAATCGCTGACCCACAACAGTGACGTCATGACACACTTTGAAATGAACACCCAGTATTTTATCAAAGATAACCTAAAATTACTCTGATTTGAGTTTCTCTTTCCATTGATACTATTTTCATGCACCTCAGATTCATAGAACGTAAATTACCTGTGTTCGAAACCGGAAAGGTCTTTTGTAGGAGCCCTGTATATTATTATACAATTGTTCAATCTTATACATTTAGAATTCATTAAAGGATTAGGTACAGCTTACAGCAGTAAAATTTTGGAAATATTCAACTTTTTTTTCCCCTCCATTACTGTATCTTGTACAATAATGAAAATTAGTATGTGTGAAACACTGTCCTCTATATGAAAAAAAAAAAATATTTTACGATTTAAAAAAAATATTTACATTTTTTAAACATTCAGTTCACTGTGCAATGATGAAGCGTTTCCCACATAACTCAAAAACTATCCAACATTCTGTGATGAAATTTCTTTTGTGTATTAATGCATATCATATCTACTATATGATGCAAGACCACTTCTCTACCTTAGAGAGATTGTGTGATAAAAATAAATGAATTATACAAAATGGTCAGATATCAGTATTTTCTTCTAACACACAAAAAAAAAAATTATTTATTAAGAAATGTAGTTAAAAGAGCATGATATTGTAAACATGAGTTTCAGCAATAAAATAAAAGAGAGAGAACATGAAAAAGTTAACAAGTTTATGAGTTATGAAGGAAACGCTTCATCACTGCACAGTGAACTTCACATTTTGAATTAAAAAATATATATTATATAAATATTTTTTTTTTAAATCGTAGACATATTTTTTTCATATAGCAGAAGGACAGTGTTTTGCACATACCAATTTTCGTTATTGTACAAGATACAATAATGCAAGAAAAAATGTTGAATATTTCCAAAAATTTTACTGCTGTAAGCTGTACCTAACCCCTTAAAAGTAGGTTTAGGAGGGTAATCAATAGGTTTTTAAGTAGATTTTGATTATACGTTTTTTCGTAAAGCATTTACAGGATATAAGGAAATTTTTTAAGTTCCGTCCTACGCAATATGCATATTGGATGGTGGACTGAAAAACGTAAAATATTGGTGGGTGAAATACGACGAAGAATGACAGATCTATAAATTGTTTTACGTAATCTGCTGCATAGGTAAGAAATATAAGAATACCATTTCAGATGCTCACTAATGACGATACCCAGATATTTCACAACCACAGCTTCTTTCAAAGGAAGACGTTTATAATTAAAAACAGATGAAGTACGATTATATGTTACTAAACTTAAATTATTATGGTGATTCAAAGATTGTTGACCAATAGATGTTTTTTATACCTAACGAAAAAAAAATTAAAACCGAAATCAAGACTTAAAATAAATAATTTTTCCATTTAAGGGGATAAAATAGACATGGTGAAAAACCGATAAATTAAAATATCCTTATAATCTTTGATATGTATGTAAAAAATATATTCAGCAAATGTGATACAATTTTTAAAACTCTGGTGCACACGGTTTTTAAAATACATTAGACTTAGAATGCAATTTACAATATCTTCAATTTTTGTCTTTATTCCACACAAAACGTTATATATCTTAGGAACTATGAATGCTACATACATACACATATTCTTTAGGCTGTTAGGAAACTTTTCTCTGTAATAGAAATGTATCATTTTGTTGTATGTGATAAATATGCCTCCACATTTCTATAAAAGTATCTCTAAAATTCATTCTTAAAATGCCATTGTTTTTCTTAAAATGTTGATAGCAAATATCAACATCGTGCTGCAGATATTTTAGAGGGCGTGCGTTTAGGCGTAATATTTCGTAGACTTTTTAATTCATCTTCAAAAATTGCTGAGATATATTCATGTTAGTGAATTACTGTGTTAGGATATTTCTTTAAAAATTTGAGCTCAAAATTCTTTTTTTTAACTAACCTCGAATTGAAGGGTTCAGAACCATAGTGGGCTAAGCGCCATTTACTAAAACCGTAGAAAACAAGGGTTAAAATGAAGTTATTACCATAATTCAATGGAAACATATAGCAAGTAATATAAAGTATACGTAGTAAAACTAAATGATGTGTCAATCTCATTAAACTATGGTTTTCACTTAACTTTAATCCTTGCTTCCTCCATTTTTAATAAATGGCGCTTGGCCCACTATGGCTCTGAACCCTTCAATTTAAGTTGTTGCAGTAAATTACATTTCTATGGGTACATACAAAAAAAATAAAAACTGTGCAAATTTCAAACACTTATCTTTTACAGAATCATAATATTTTCTCTTCCTTAATATAATGAGAAGAAATAAGAAATGACCTGGTCACTCATCGATCAGCCATTCAGTCCTGATCATGTCTGCCGCCTTCTCGCCTATCATGATACATGCCGCGTTCGTGTTACCGGTAATAATTTTCGGCATGATGGACGCGTCTGCAACTCTCAGCCCTCTGATGCCGTGAACTTTCAAATGAGGGTCCACAACTGCGTCGGGGTCTGAAGCAGGTCCCATCTTGCAGGTGCCGACGGGATGGTACACCGTCGTCCCTATTTCCCTCACTGCACACTCCCAGTATTGCCTCGACTTCCATTCCAGATCCTTACAGGCTTCGATGTCAAGTTTCCTCTGCTCTGATTCCAAGGCTCGCATCGTTGAAGTATTCATCAAGTCCAAAGTGAACTGAATGCCTGCAAGCATTGTGAAAACAACGCCTGAACTATCTTCGGATAATGATAGTACCGATTTAAGGGGAGAGGATGGAATTTTTTTAAACTTTTTTCCTGTTTGGTGTACAATATTAATTTTTTGTATGTAGAGAGCTCATAGCTGTGGTAACTCAACCAAATAAAAATATTTTGAAATAAAAAATTATTTGGGGGCTCAATACTGAGGGATATGCTACTGGAGCTAAATGATAGCTGTGAGCAGTATGAGATGAAGATAAATGCCAACAAGACGAAAATCATGGTTCGTGAATGAAAAATAAAGGTAAATGTATGAATTCGAAATGAGACAATAGAACAAGTGGATAACTTCATATAGTTGGGTTGTAACATGAATAGTAACATGAACTGATGCCAAGAAGTCAAAAGGAGGATAAATTTAAAAGCCATGAGGGCCGATAAGCTGATACAGTAACAATAAGAGTTTTGCAGTGTAGGCTTTCACGGCCGGAGTCTATAGATGTAGATTCATTTTCCGGGCTGAGAGGCCGTGGTCTATTAGTTGGTTTTATACCAGACGTTTCGTCTGCAACTGCGGCAGACATCTTCAGTGGAGTGGTATCCGAGGTCGCAAGACTCTTCTCGGCGTACCTGAGGCAACTGATCCTGTGTCTGGTTGTGCGGGCCCGCACAACCAATCTATATAACAAATATTATTAGTTTACAATATTTGTCACATTTATTTAGTTTTTAAAGTTTTCGGCTTAATTAAGCCATCTTCAGAAAAGTTTAAGCCTATATACATGAAACAGTTGTCTTCCTACCTTCAATGTCTACAGGGATGTCTCCACATTACTTATGATATTGATTCACCCTATTTCAGTCAGATCTGGACATCACTACAGATGAACCAACCTGTTTCAATTGCAACTGCATCGCACATGTTTTAATTTAATTTTAGTATTTAATAACTTTTAATAACTTTGATTATGGCTCACACAGCCCTGTTTTAATACAGTAATGTTTTAATTCATTGTATGTTCACCTACTTCTACAGAGATTTATTTTAAGTTAATTGGTTTATTTATTTGTATCGCATACACATGTACTACTTTCATGTATATAGGCATACACTTTTCTGAAGATGGCTTAATTAAGCCGAAAACGTTAAAAACTAAATAAATGTGACAAATATTGTAAACTAATAATATTTGTTATATAGATAAGCACAGACGGATCCTGACAAAACTTCTATTGTTAAAAGGAGGATAGCAATAGCAAAGGAAGGTTTTGATAGAAAAAGGAGTTTCTTCTGCAGATCTGTGGAAAAAGAAGTAAGGAAGAGAGCAGTGAAGTGCTTCGTATTGAGTGTGGATTGTTTGTGGGGCAGAAAAATGGGATTACGATGAAGTGAAGAGAAGCGAATAGAAACATTTGAAATGTGGATTTGGAGAAGAATGGAACGTGTGAAATGGACAGACAGAATAAGAAATGAAGCTGCTCTAGAAAGAGTTTGTGAAGAAAGAATAATGCTTGGGAAAGTTACACTGGAAGAAAAGATGAAAGGGAGAAAAGTTCGGAGCATAAGAAGATATCAGATGATCGACAACATTAATTAAGATGTGTGGACTTACGCGGAGGCGAAGAGGAAGGCGGGGAGGGAAAAATTGGAGAATGCTATCTTTGCTATGAAAGGTCTGACCTTGGGAAGAAAGCTATGAATGGAAAAGTGTATTTTCCCTTGTATTGATATTTTGAAGACTCGAAATTTCTCTCCAGGTGAGAGACTTTTGGGCTTTTGCATCGAGTCATGAGTATATAAATTCAACGATTGAGAGTTACGTATCCCTGCCTAAGGTTTTTCCGTGGTTTTCCTAAGGCGCTAAGACAAATGTCGGGATGAGCCCTAAAAGAAATGGGCCACGGACCTGCACTCATATCCCCATGAATCTCCCTAATTACTCTAAATTAATTAACAATTACATCTCTCCCCCCCTCTTCGTAATTGAGCCATCATATAGCCAAATGGCTGGTCTCTAAATTGAGACGATTCAACAAGGCTCATGACAACAATCACCTCCTACATAATAGCCAAATTGGCTAGTCTCTTATATATGAGACAACTCATCCTGCCTAAGGTATTCCGTGCTTTTCCTAAGGCGTAAGACAAATGTCGGGATGAGCCCTATAAGAAATGGGCCACGGACCTATATGCCCTTCCCCATATATATTCCCCTTTAATATAAACGACGTATCCCCTAGTTCAGAACCTATAAATTGTCTATTAAATGTATGAGGTCACTCAACTAGTCGCAATTTGAAAGGACAGGGACCTCTCAAATTGCAGAATTAGATTTCACGGCGCTTCTTCCGACGGCCTTCACATGCTTTGTCATCGAACAACAGATGACAGCGTCTCGCCATCCTAACGGCAAACACCAGCCATCTCCTCCTCGCCCCGTTCCATGATCACTTGATCAAATCTCAGTCCCCCTCGCGTGTGTGGTACCTAAGAGGTTACGTCCAATTTCGGCTTCCCCTTCAAAATTTTCCAGAGCTCTTTCAGTGGAGCAGCGTAACCCGGAGTGAGACTAGTGGCCAACAGGCTTGGAGCTCACATATTTAGTTTTTTTATATATTTTTTTATTTTATTGGGTTATTTTACGACGCTGTATCAACATCTAGGTTATTTAGCGTCTGAATGATATGAAGATAATAATGCCGGTGAAATGAGTCCGGGGTCCAGCACCGAAAGTTACCCAGCATTTGCTCGTATTGGGTTGAAGGAAAACCCCGGAAAAAACCTCAACCAGGTAACTTGCCCCGACCGGGATTCGAACCCGGGCCACCTGGTTTCGCAGCCAGACGCGCTGACCGTTACTCCACAGGTGTGGACCATATTTAGTTTTGTACAGCCCCCAACCCCTTGCAAGGACGCGTTTTGCGTACCTTTTAAATTTGTCCTCCCAATTCTCTTTCGATTTTCGATTTTTCGAGTTACGTATCGATTCCTTCATCTGGAAGACTGGGAAACAAACGATAACCTCTCTGTTGAATCCGTTACCAAGAACTGTTTTCCACAGTTTAGATTCTTCTTTCTTTTCCAGCCTTCCTGATAATGGAGTCGATGCGTTAAGTGCAGTAAGGTACATTCGCATCCCATCGCACCTCCTCATACTCATCCTCTTTCAAAATAGCCCTGCCAAGACTCTGGAATTCGTTACCTGCTAGCATCAGGGACTGTCGAAATAAAACTGAATTCAAACGCAAACTTACTAGGCACTTGGTCAGTAATTGAGACTCGTTCAGACATGGTTTCTTGTAAATAGTTCTCTTAATCTATCACAAAATATCTCAATATATGGTAATTTCATTACTATAGATTTTTGTTATTGTAGGTTTAAGTTGTAATTCAGTAAATACAAAAATATTCTTTGTTCTTAACTTCTATGATAAAATGTCTAGCTTTCATTAATCAGGTAATCTTGTCGTATTTTAATTTTTATTGTAATTGTAATTGTAAATTTAATGTTAATTGTAATTTTATTGTTCATATTATAGTTGTAATCCCCTGGTAGAGGGGCAGAGAAGGCCTGACAGGTTAAATAAATAAATAAATAAGTAAATAAATAAATAAATAAATACATAAATAAATAAATACTTCGTTGTACTATGCATTACAAATACCTGCAATAATAGTGTCCATATCGTCAGGATGACTCAAGTATCCTGGGTTGATTACGGGTGCATCTTCTGGATATATAGATTTGAGTAAGATCCTGCCTCTACTCTTGGGTTGAGAAACAGTTGGGATTATCAGCGAAACGTGTGATTTTTGCGCAAAACTCTGGAGCGATTTTGTAACTTTTTCTGGGTAACCAAGCAAGTCTGCTATTTTTTGAGCACCTCGTGAATGTTTAGCGGGAATTCCCAAACAATGGAATTGAATATCCGGAGATGTGTTCTCTGTAGATTTTCCAAGATAGGATTTAGAGTTGATGAACCCACTGAAAGTGGCACAGCCAATCCCAGATAATTCCCCAGTTCTTCTGGTGATGTATTCATAGGCAGAATCTGGAAATGACAGATTCGTGAATTTGCGTATTGAGCTCTTAATTTTGAACAGAGAACCTGGGAACATGAAATGATCTTGAAGGTTTTCCCCAACATTCAAACTTTGTATCACTGGCTTGATTCCGAGTTCTCCTAGATGCTCCTCTTTCCCTATTCCTGATAGCATCAGTAACTGAGGTGAGCCGATAGCTCCGGCGGACAGGATGACTTCTTTCTTCACTTTGATTGTTCGTATGCCCTTATTGTGTAAAAATTGTACTCCTTTGACTGATTTGTTGTCAGGATCAATGATTATTCTGCTCACTTGAGCATGCTTTGCAATATGAAGGTTTTCCCTGCCTGTGGCAGTACTCAGAAAAGCCTTTGCTGAGCTGCATCGTGTTCCGTTTTTCAGTGTCCCATAAACAGGGAAAAATCCTAATTTTTCCTCACCATTTATGTCTTTTAGTATCGGATATCCCATTTCTTCAGCTGCTTTAAAGAGGTTGCTGGTAACATCAATTTCTGGAAATTTCTCTACTGTTAGAAGACCTCCTTTCCCATGATGGATATCATCAAAAATTTCTTCAGATCTCATATCTTCTGATTTCTTGAAGTAAGGAAGAACGTCATCAAATCCCCACCCTGTGTTCCCGGCTTTAGCCCAATTATCGTAGTCTTCTCGTGTTCCTCTGACGTACATCATTGCGTTGATAATGCTGGAGCCTCCGAGAACTTTCCCACGCGGCCATTTGCATACGCCACCTCTGAGCCCCCTGCATGCACCTTCTTGGTGTTCGGTTCTGTATTTCCAGTCAATTTCGGAGTCGACTAATTGAAGGAAGGCGTACGGGACTTCGGATAAGATTGGTGGGTCACCGCCTGCTTCGAGCAGCAACACCTTCCATTGTTGAACCTCACTCAGTCTGCTAGCCACTACGGATCCCGCAGATCCGGCACCGATTACGATGAAGTCGTACTCGTCTAGAAGGCGGTGGGAAGCGTCTTCCGGATATTCAGTACTAGCCAGCTGACGGTGTGAAGTCATGATGGTGGAGAGGAGGCTTGTCAGAAGCAAGGAAGTTGGCCCCGCCGCACAGGACTGGAAATCGCCTTCCGCACATGCTTGCTCCATTATACCTGCAACGTGGAGGAAATATTTCCTCTGTATCAATGCTGACTCAGTACAAAAAACTAACATTAAATTCTGAAGGTTTTATTAATTTTCAATGTAGAATGAGAAATGTATGGATTATTTTGCCCTGGACCGTGCGCTGTATTTTTAAATTGGGGAGATCTTTTGAAATCCGAAAAGCATACAGTAATTTGTTCATTATGGGGGCAGATACACCATTGGCCTGTGAAAATTGAGTGAAATTCATTTTCTTTATGTATGTATGTATGTATGTATGTATGTATGTATGTATGTATGTATGTATGTATGTACGTATGTAGGCCTATGTATGTATGTATGCATGCACGTATGTATGTATGTATGTATGTATGTATGTATGTATGTATGTACGTATGTAGGCCTATGTATGTATGTATGCATGCACGTATCTATGTATGTATGTATGTATGTATGTATGTACGTATGTACGTATGTATGTATGTACGTATGTAGGCCTATGTATGTATGTATGCACGTATGTATGTATGTATGTATGTATGTATGTATGTACGTACGTATGTATGTATGTAGGCCTATGTATGTATGTACGTATGTATGTATGTAGGCCTATGTATGTACGTATGTATGTATATAGGCCTATGCATGTATGTACGTATGTATGTATGTATGTATGTAGGCCTATGTATGTATGTATGTGTGTATATATGTATTTTTTTATTGAACAACATGCTCCATTATAGAGTAATACTACATGTTTAGATTTTCCCTTTTCTACGATTACATTTGGATTTGTATTGGTGAATACTCCCGATTTAGTCTATTTTGCCTATTTACATTGATCATACCTAAGCAAGATACAGAATTAATACACACACATATATATATGGCTTAACCTAAATAAAAAGAAAAGAAAGTATATATATACATGATTGGAATATATTGCAATTGTGAGTTTTTTAAACAAACTATTAATTTTATAAAGATTGAATGATAAGTATGTGTAACCTAACAATAATTGCATTCCTACAATTGTTCAAAATCATGTATGTATGTATGTAGGCCTATGTATGTATGTATGTATGTATGTATGTATGTATGTATGTATGTATGCCTATTTATGTATGTATGTATTCACACTGAAAATGGGTAAATACCCGGTGGCAGTGGTAACTAATTACACTCAATAATGATAATTAATAATAATAATAATAATAATAATAATAATAATAATAATAATAATAATAATAATAATAATAATAATCATAATCATAATAATGAAATAATAACAATAGTATAATAATTTTAACAAGGAACATCCTAAATTAAATGAAGCACGATCACGTAAAGTAACTTACTTATGGCTTTTAAGGAACCCGTTGGTTCATTGCCGCCCTCACATAAGCCTGCCATTGGTCCCTATCCTGAGCAAGATTAATCCAGTCTCTATCATCATATCCCACCTCTATCAAATCCATTTTAATATTATCTTCCCATCTACGTCTCGGCCTCCCTAAAGGTCTTTTTCCCTCCAATCTCCCAACTAACACTCTATATGCATTTCTGGATTCGCCCATACGTGCTACATGCCCTGCCCATCTCAAACGTCTGGATTTAATGTTCCTAATTATGTCAGGTGAAGAATACAATGCGTGCAGTTCTGTGTTTGTAACTTTCTCCATTCTCCTGTAACTTCATCCCTCTTAGCCTCAAATATTTTCCTAAGCACCTTATTCTCGAACACCCTTAATCTCTGTTCCTCTCTCAAAGTGAGAGTCCAAGTTTCACACCCATACAGAACAACCGATAATATGACTGTTTTATAAATTCTTACTTTCAGATTTTTCGACAGCAGACTGGTTGATATGCCATTCCCATCTAACCTAACCTCCTGTACTCCCACAAAGTCTATTCTGTATCTAGCTAGTTCTTTTGCTACTAATCTTGATACAAGTGTAATTACAAATTAAAAATGGAAAAGAGAAGAAAAAAAAACAAATAGATACCACCTAAATAAAAGACACAGATACAGATATAAATGAAAAACACCAAATAAAAACAAATCAAAAAGAGCCAAGTACAGACATCACAGCCAAAAATGAAAAATGTAGGCGTAGCTATAATTGGCAAATTGCAGAGCAAATACAACACCATGTTAATAAATTCAATATACAGCACTACACAGCAGGCCCAATAGACTCAATTCATTTATTAAAAAAACTCACCAACACAGAACATGTGTTTCACGTAATGCTTTACATAACTTTTCTTGTACATATTGTACGATAACGAAAAATCTAAATCCTGTTTATTTTATAGATGACTGTAAGTTCGAAGCATTAATAAAAGTGGAGACATTTTATGAGATAAGTGTTTTTGTTGTCTGTAAATAAAATAGAGATCACTTTCTCAAATTTGATTTACCAATATTGTACGTATGTGTGTGTATGTATGTATGTATGTATGTATGTATGTATGTATGTATGTATGTATGTATGTATGTATGTATGTATGTATGTATGTATGTATGTATGTATGTATGTATGTATGTATTTATTCTCACTGCAAATGGGTAAATACTCGGTATCAGTGGTAACTAATTACACTCAATAATGACAATTAATAATTAATTATAATTAATAATAATAATAATAATGAAATAATAACAATAGTATAATAATTTTAACAAGGAACACCCTAAATTAAATGAAGCACGGTCACGTGAAGTAACTTACTTACAAATGGCTTTTAAGGAACCCGCAGGTTCATTGCCGTCCTCACATAAGCCCGCCATCGGTCCCTAGCCTGTGCAAGATTAATCCAGTCTCTATCATCGTATCTCACCTCCCTCAAACCCATTTTAATATTAACCTCCCATCTACGTCTCGGCCACCCAAAAGGTCTTTTTCTCTCCGGACTCCCAACTAACACTCTATACGCATTTATGGATTCGCCCATATGTGCTACATGCCCTGCCCATCTCAAACGTCTGGATTTAATGTTCATAATTATGTCAGGTGAAGAATACAATGCGTGCAGTTCTGCGTTGTGTAACTTTCTCCATTCTCCTGTAACTTCATCCCTCTTAGCCCCAAATATTTCCCTAGGAACCCTATTCTCAAACACCCTTAATCTCTGTTCCTCTCTTAAAGTGAGACTCCAAGTTTCACAACCGTACAGAACAACCGGTAATATAACTGTTTTATAAATTCTAACTTTGAGGTGTTTTAACATTTAAAGTAAATCTAATTTGTATCTTAACCCTGAGTTCGAACTTAAACCCAAATACTATATACTATATACTATATATATATACTATATATACTATATAATATATATATATATATATATATATATATATATATATATATATACATATTATATGTTCATACATGCACAAGTTCGTTTCCGTACTATACTCCTTTCCCTGTCAACTCTCTCATGACACATTTCATTGACACTACCCTGATTTCACTAACACTTCAAAACATTTCACTGTTCAGATAATTTGCACTACCACTATAAACTATAAAACTTCACTGACACAACGACTTCTTCATTGATATAACACTTCAAAATATAACAAAACATCAATAATTGCACCCTTTTTATTCCATAGAATTGTACTTACTATATTCACCTCATTTAGCCTAGATCCTATTACAAGCTATTTCAGCACGTTCAGTATAATTCAAACGCTATGTCCCAACTACTATAAAAGCTAAATAAACAAACATTTTCATACTTAATATACATACATTACACTTTATAAAACACTATTCAGAATATTAAAATAGCTAATAATTGCCTGTAAAAATAATATCAAAGTTGTAATTTTTTTACAATCGTAAAGCAGCTACATAATAAAATATACAATTAATTAAATATCTGCATGATGCATTTACTGGAATGTTTTAAAGACCTATATCAACAATATAGTCTAGGATATTTTACCTATTCCTTCAAGAAATATTTTTTTCTTAATCGTTACCTTCAATATTAAATTTTCTAGAATTTTTTATTAAGAAAAAAGTGTTTCTTGAAGGAACAGGTAAAAGATTCTAGACAAAGTTGTTGATGTAGGTCTTTAAAACATTTCAGTAAATGAATCATTTAGACCAGGGGTCGTCAGCACAGAGCACGCTGGGGCTAGCCTCTCTTACCCGCGGAAAACGCAGTGCACTATAGTGCTCTCGTAGCTGCTAGCGGGTATGCTCTCTATCTCTCCCTGTTGCACGACAGTGCACACGGGACAGCACCGCTTACCCTTTGCACATTTCAGCGAGTGCTGACGACCACTGATTTAGATATTTAATTAATTGAAGCGTCGGCTGGAACAACGTTATAAGTTACATTTGGTAAAATTTACAGGAGCTGCAAAAATGTGTACACGTACAACGTTGTTCTTATAGGGTAGCAAACTTTTGAGTGGACAAATTTTACGTAGTACTGCATTGATGGACAGTTGCAAGCCAAGGAGTATAGCAAGGTAACATGACATACAACATTATTACACAGAAACACGCCGAATGAAAATTTTGTAACTTACAACGTTGTTCCAGCCGACGCTTCAATTGTAGATTTTATTATGTAAATCCTTTACGGTTGCAAAAATAATTAAGAACATTTCATATTATTTATATAGGTAATTATTAGCCATTGATTAGTGTTTTCTAAAATGTAATGTATGTAGACCTATATTAGGCATGAAAAGTTTTCTTCGTTTAGCTTTTATAGTAGCTGAGATATAAAAAAAAAAGAATTTCATTAAATTTTTCCAGGCCAATGGTGTACCTCCCTCCGTAAGTTATTTATTATGAACTTTTTCTACCCCCCCATAGATATACTAAAAATACAGATTAATTTATTTAGCAAGGTTATATGTTGGTGATATTGGCGATCTCCAATTAAATTTATTTAAACAATTTACATTGTTCAGATGTTGCTAAAAATACGAGGGTTGGATAAGAAGTCATAGCAACAGTGCAATAATCGCCCCCCCCCCATGTTTACCACATTCTACCACACTTCTGGAAGGCGTCGTGCACCATCAGCAATGCGTGTGCTTTTAATCACGTAAATGGAAACGTTATGAATTTAAAGACGAGCGCATTTAAATGTATGAGAAATATGCTAGCTGTTCAGTGAATAAAGAGGGTTGAGAAGGCGGTTTAAAAGTAATAAACTGTGTTTGCAGGTCATGTTACACACTCTTCCTCCTCCTAGCGTACTTGTGTGTGGGAACAGAAAGTAAAACAAATGACACTAGAATCAAGGTCCCATAGTTATCAAGATGGAAGGCGTCAGAACATGGCTGTCCAACTGATAACTCTCGGATCACATGCGGCCAATACTTGTTAGCCCGCGGAAATTTGCAGAACATTTAGCTGTTCATTTTAAACAAAAATGCTCTCAGGTGAATTATAAGTTTAAGAAATATCTAGTTTATTAAATACTTTAAAATGGGATAATACCTACAGATATTTAAGGAAATATATTCTGTCCACCTGTAGGCCTAAATACAGGGAGCTGTTATTGTCATTTCGGCAATAAACATTCTATATTAGTCGGCCTGGATAGCGTAGTCGGTATAACGCTGACTTTCTGTGCTAGAGGTTACGGGTTCGATCGCGGCCCAGGTCGATGGCATTTAAGTGTCTTTAAATGCGACAGGCTCATGTCAGTAGATTTACTGGCATGTAAAAAACTTCTGCGGGAAAAATTGCGGCATATCGGCGACGCTGATATAACCTCTGCAGTTGCGAGCGTCGTTAAATAAACCATATATATATTATATATATTGCTGGCATGTAAAAGAACTCCTGCGAGACAAAATTCCGACACACCGACAACGCTGATATAACCTCTGCAGTTGCGAGCGTCGTTAAATAAACCACATATATTATATATAAGTATATATATATATATATATATATATATATATATATATATATATTGCTGGCATGTAAAAGAACTCCTGCGAGACAAAATTCCGACACACCGACGACGCTGATATAACCTCTGCAGTTGCGAGCGTCGTTATAAAATATATATTCTATACGAGGATAGCAATGGCAAAGGAAGCTTTTAATAGAAAAAGGTGCAATTTCTGCTGTCTTACGGAAAAAGAACTAAGGAAGAGACTAGTGAAGTGCTTTATATGGCGTGACATTGTATGGGAGCAGAAACATAGAAATTACGACGAAGTGAAGAGAAACGACTGAAAGCATTTGAAATGTAGATATGAAGAAGAATGGAGCGTGTGAAATGGACAGACAGAATAAGAAATGAAGCTGTGTTGGAAAGAGTGGGTGAAGAAATAAAAATGGTGAAGCTAATCAGGAAGAGGAAAAGGAATTGGCTGGGTCACTGGCTAAGAAGAAACTGCCTACTGAAGGCTGCACTGGAAGAAATGGTGAACGGGAGAAAATTTCAGGATAGAAAAAGAAATCAGATGATAGACATTTTATGGTTCTTATGCGGAGACTACTATTAGAGGAATATGTAAAATAGGGAAGATTGAAGAATGTTGGGTTTGCAATGAATGACCTGCCCATGGGCATAAAACTAGGAATGAATGGCCCTTCAGCCTATGTTATCTGTCTATACTACGCAATATAAAACCTTTCTACACTCGATCCTGGGAAACTGAATTGAATTTCTGGCAGAGGGCACCACGACCTAGAAAATTTATTGCGTCAACCCAAACTGAATTCACTGAAGTTCGCGCTGCGCACCCAGATTTCGAACAGGCAACCCCAGTCATCCCTAGACCAGCCCTCTCCGTGCGTCGCCAGCTAGCATTCGGGAATTGCTTGTGAATATTTGTGGCCGAACGGTTGCGCTGTTTTATGAATAGAGCACATTGCACTATAAACTTAATTCAGACTATGGCAATGATGACAATAATAAGTAAACAAATGAAGGCGAAATAGTCCGACGTTCAACATCGAAAGTTACCAAGCAATTTCGCTTCGATTTGTTGAGGGAACATCCCAACCAGAACTGTTACTTAGGTGAAATGTACACACTATTTCGTCGGAAGTCGCGTTCGATCTCTAATAGTAAAGATCGACGGTATTTACTCTAGCGAAACATATTTACTGACTAACTTCCTATTTTACCTTTATAATCGCGAAGATGTTAATCTTAACCAAGATTAGAAATTATAAGCATCTCTTACAGTTTCGTGCCTTAAAAAGCACATCACTTTATTTTCACCAACATTTTTAACATTAACCTGGCTATACTCGGAAACACTGTTACCCCCTTCCATTACAGGAGTTTGGTGTTACGAGTGCAATATGTAAACAAACCATTTTACTAGCTGTAGGAGGAGAGAAAAGTAGTGTATCCATTTATGTTACAGGGAAATACGATATTACGATTTCCAGTTATGTTTATTACTTTTACGGTGTTTTATCAAAATGCAGTAGAGTAGTAACAGTTTTTTTTTGTCACAAACTCAACTCTTCAGACGATTGTATTCATTATATAATGGCTACTTTATTCAGCATATTACCGTACTTTCTGTAACTCTAATCTTCACCTCTGCTCAGTCCACACAGATAAAGTTATTCAGTTATGCTGTACACAGTACCTGTGCGAAATAAGCAGGGCCAGGTGTTTATGGAGATCGCGAAAATCATGACATAATAGATATACAATAGATTTTTACTAATCTTTACGAATTAAGGGATTCTGATTAATAATATGCGGATAAAACAATCGCGACAAATCGTGAAAAAGAGTTCTAATAGCGAAATATGAACACATTAGCGAATTATTACTATTGCGTCGTTTTATAGCGAATTTCATATTCTGAGTTCTTTTTTAGGACTTTTTTTCTTTTGAATTTGTTATACATTCAAGTAGGTTACATTACATGGTATTCCAGGTGTTCTGATTACAATAGTGAACTCAAAGGTATTCCAGGTGTTCTGATTACATTAGTGAACTCAAAAGACGGAGAATTCACCATTTCACCAATAATTTGAAAGTGTGAATTTGAGGGCTGCAAGTTTTTTTCGTGTTTAATGAATGTGTGTTAAATACAGTCTCAATCCAACAAATATTGTCAATTGGCCATACCGCACCTTTACCAGATTCCAACGAACCTTTCATGTTAATTATTTGGAAAGTAATATTCATACTGAGTTAATACTCCAATTTCAAAATAATTGTATTTTCCAAAATTTCCATTAATACCTGCCAAGAGTACAAATCAATCTCCAACAATCTCCGCCGACACCAATATTAAAAAACACAAATGATAAAATTAATCTCCATAAATATCTGCCCCTGGAAATAAGCTTCAATAATATAAACTCTTTCTTCTATAGAAAACGCAACCATATTTCTGAAACACACTATATTCTGTACTATTTACTTCACTGCTAGCAGACTTCGAATGCAACAGCGGCCGTAAGTTTGTGTGGCTGACGGGAGCAGAGACATTAGTGAAAGGGGTGGGAGTCAAGTACATTCAGAAACGAAGGTACAATAAAAATGCAAGTAAAAATAAAGTGATGTCCCTGTACAATGCTAACCTTTTCAGGACACTATTCTAATTTGTAAATTTACAGGCATAGGCCTATTATATTGGTCGTATCTAACAAAGTAACCTCATGCAAGAACGACATGTGCACGAGATTAAAACTAATATGTTAGCTTAAATACCTTATAACCAGTTCTGAACATGATGATATAGAAAAATCATGAGAATAGACCAGCTTTTCTTACCGAGAATAATCTATGAACATACTAATCTCAATGATTATTAGAGGAAAAAAATTCTCTCCGGCGCCGGGGATCGAACCCGGGTTCTTGGTTCTACGTACCAAGCAAGTGCTGTAACCACTGAGCTACGCCGAAGTTCAATCCACAGCACCGGATCGAATCCTTCTCCATACTGTTTCCCTTTGTGGTCTGACTCCAAGTTCGACATATCACCATCATACTTAGCAACACCATCATACTTAGGAAGGGCTGATCATATTAGGAAGTTTAAATGTAGAAAACAAAGAACGGACGTGGCAAAATTTTCCTTTGATAACCGCACAATAGTAGACTGGAACAGGTTACCTGCGGCAATCTTTCAGGGTGGTCCTCTTAAAATCAATACATTTAAGGAAAGGTTGAGAAGATTAGACTGAAAATGTAATTGGAGGTGCAGTGTAATTATTTAAGTTTGTCATGTAACTAATTGAGTTGATATATAATTAATTAAGTCGATATGTAATTAATTAAGATGATATGTAATTTAGTTGATATGTAAATAAATTAGGGTGATATATAATTAATTAAGGTGATATGTAATTAAGTTGGTATGTAATTAATTAAGGTGCTATGTAATTATTTAAAGTGGTAATAGTTGGGTGAAATAGAAGTACTTATAAGTTAGATTTACTTTTGCTTATCGTAGGCGTTATTATAGAATAGTTTTTATTTATAGTCCTAGGTTTATTGCGTCTAATATTTATAGATTTACGTTTATTTTATTTTATTTTATTTTATTTTATTTACGTTTATTTTATTTTATTTCTGTAATTGTAATTATTGTATATTATATATCACTGCCACCGGGTGTATACCCAATTGTAGTGTTAATAAATACATACATACATACATACATACATATTGTTGGCATAATACAGGGTGGGCAAAATAAAACTGGCCCGCGAAAAGTACAGTATATATGAAATATATTAATTTATATGTATAAGACTAATGCGGAAATGGTCCTGAAACCGTGATTTCGTTGCATCTTCTATGATGTTCATTAACAAAGATCAATCTTAAACAGTCTTATAACTATAAATATATATAAATGTAAATATTACAGATTTTCCTTGCCAGTTTCATTTTGCCCACTCTGTATATTAAGTCATCTGCCATTATACAAGGAGCGCACTCAACTGAGTGACTTGGTGGTCGGGATTGCACAGTAATATGCACTGTCGGGCGAAGAATCTACGTAAATTTTTGGTCCTACAGAATATATCTGTTATGGTAACAATTATTATTAGAGGAAAAAAATGCGCTCCGGCGCCGGGGATCGAACTCGGGTCCTTGAGGAGAGGGATTTGATCCGGTGCTGTGGATTGAACTTCGGCGTAGCTCAGTGTTAGAGTACTTGGTAGAACCAAGGACCCGGGTTCGATCTCCGGCGCCGTAGCGAATTTTTCTGCTCTAATTGTTACCATAACAGATATATTCTGTAGGACCAAAAGTTAATCGTAGGGGAGAGTCGGGTAGTATCGGACAGTGAGTTTCTTTATTCTACCACACGATGATAGTACCTGATTGACATGCTTACGTTTCTGTGATGTCGCATAGAGAAACGTAACCATGTCATTCAGGTACTACCATATGGTGGTAGATGAAAGAAACGCACTGTCCGATACTACCCGACTCTCCCCTATAATATGGAATCTCGTCAATTTTTAGTTATATTGTTTCTAATCTCTAATATGTTTCACACCTGAACGTAGGTACTCCCAAACAGTGTTGGTAACTTGGTTGTTTTTCGACTAAACTTTTTTTTCAATGCCAGTTTAGTTTGGAAAATAGCTATTTAGTTGCTGGTGGAAAATATGTCTTTTTAAAATATTGTCTAGTTGAAATCTATTTCTTTGTGTTTGTTTTTAGGTAACAACTCTATCAGTTTTTGGTGAAAGGTACTGTATTTAATTACCGTGATGTTAGTGACAAAATAGTATATTGCGATAGAAGTATGGTAAGCGTATTATAAGAGAATCGAGGAAACAGTTTGAAAAAAAACGAGACGAAGCAATTCCCTAGATTCTGTTAAGAACTTACCTCATGTGTATCGCACATTATTTTCTGGACGATCGTCATTTAAATAAATTTGTTCTTAAGTTTAAATATTGCATACATTTGTTTGATAAGTAAACATTTCTCTATAAGGAAGTTATGAACGTCGTTGCCAAGGCAGTGTGTAGGCATTTGTTTTTATTTACCGCACATTTGTGCAATAAGTACTATATTTAACCAGAGCTCGGAACTTTGTACCGATCACTATCGCTCTATACAGGGTACGACCAGCCAAGTGCGACGTCATCAACGCATCAAAACAGCTACTCGTAGAAATAGGAAGGTAAAGTGGAAAGGAAAACAAACTCGCCGTCAAGGCAATATTCCCCTTTCCGGAAAAGAAAACCTGTAGAACATTCGTAAATGCACAGCTAGTTACATATTATGTTTATGTACAACTACACAAATTGTTACATACATATAGACTGACATTGATACAATATTTCTCTTTACATATTTACATTTATGAAATATAACACAGGGTGTAACATTTACTGAAATTATGCAAAACAATAGGTTAATAAAAAAATAATACATTTCTTCAATACAGAGTGTAAGGGGTATAAGTGCCGTCCTTTTCACAGTCGTCTGGGTCGGTCTACAGGATCAAAAAATGTCCATACAACATAGGGTCGAAACTCGATAGTTTTCCCAGAAAAATATTTCTTTTCTTATTTTAATTGCGTTATACTGCTTATTTTTCCACCTCTTCGAAGGATAAATCTCCAATTTTTATAGTTCCATTTCGTACTATATTCTGGTCACGAGACAATCATATACTTAGTCTTCCCGAAAAGACTAAGTACCGGTATATGATTATGTCTCGTGACCAGAATGTAGTACGAAATGGAACTATAAAAATTGGAGATTTATCCTTCGAAGAGGTGGAAAAATTCAAATATCTTGGAGCAACAGTAACAAATATAAATGACACTCGGGAGGAAATTAAACGCAGAATAAATATGGAAAATGCCTGTTATTATTCGGTTGAGAAGCTTTTGTCATCTAGTCTGCTGTCAAAAAATTTGAAAGTTAGAATTTATAAAACAGTTATATTACCGGTTGTTCTGTACGGCTGTGAAACTTGGACTCTCACTTTGAGAGAGGAACAGAGATTAAGGGTGTTTGAGAATAAGGTTCTTAGGAAAATATTTGGGGCTAAGACGGATGAAGTTACAGGAGAATGGAGAAAGTTACACAACGCAGAGCTTCACGCATTGTATACTTCATTTGACATAATTAGGACCATAAAATCCAGACGTTTGAAATGGGCAGGACATGTAGCACGTATGGGCGAATCCAGAAATGCATATGGAGTGTTAGTTAGGAGGCCGGAGGGCAAAAGACCTTTGGGGAGGCCGAGACTTAGATGGGATATGATGGTAGAGACTGGATTAATCTTGATCAGGATAGGGACCAATGGCGGGCTTATGTGAGGGCGGCAATGAGCCTCCGGGTTCCTTAAAAGCCAGTAAGTAAGTATACTGCTTATAGGCCTATCGTTAGTAAAATTACGAAAACAATTGCATCAGTAGTTATATCTAGCAAAGAGTTAATATTAATGTAAATAAATATTTGTGTTCTACGTTTTCGTGAAAGTAAATAATAACGTATGCTTAAATTTGTTAATATTCTGGCGTGAGAGACGTGGCAACATATTGATTGAGCAAGCAGTACTCTGCACAGATGTACGTATGTATGTATTTATTCACACTGCAATGGGTATATACCCGGTGGCAGTGGTAACTAATTACACTCAATAATGACAATAATAAACTTATTAATTAAAAATACAATTAATGATAATACTAATAATTAATACTACTACTACTACTACTACTACTACTACTACTACTACTACTACTACTACTACTACTACTACTACTACTAATAATAATAATAATAATAATAACAACAGGGAATATACTAAATTAAATGAAACGATCACTGTCAACTGAGTTCAAGCTCCCTGTCCATAGGTCTACTGACGAGCGGATGACAGTTCAGTACAGGTATTCGATAAATAACTCACAATGTCGTTCACAGTTTAGTAATATCATTATGTGTTATTAATTTATGGGAAAAGTCGTCGTAATTGGGTTGGATCCCCCTTTGGTTGGGTTGGATCCCCCTTTGGACTTTGGTTTCTTCGGAAGTTTTCCCCAGCCGTGGGACTCAAGCCGGATGGTCTATGGCGAGTCCTTGGCATCAACCCCCTTGATTTGATTACCCCCTTTGATTTGATTACCTGGTTGGGTTTTTCCGAGGTTTCCCCCACCGAAAAGGCAAATGCCGGGTAATATTTTGGCGAATCCTCGGACCTCATCTCATCTCACTACATCTCGCCAAAATGTAAAAAAAAAAAAAATATATAAAAAAATTGTACAAAATTGTAAAAATGGTAGAAAATTACTAAATTGTAAAACTATAAAAATTTGTAAAAATTGTAATTGTAATATTGTAAAATGTTGACATGTTCCACATCTTAAAGCTTCATTGCTCATGTAAGATCTATGGAATAAAATAAATGAATGAAATGAATGAATGAATGCATGAATGAATGAATGAAATTCAAGTGAGGCAAGAAGGATGTACTGTCAACTTTTTCCGCAAAGAAGGTTACCTAATCGGTGAACTTTTGTAGCAGTTTCTCAACGATTGTTAGAATGTAGGAATCTCTTACCCCGTTTCGAAAATCATAGAACCAGAAATTTGTTTTAAAATGATATTGCTTTATAGAAGCGGGAGGGATAAAAATGTTGCATTAGAAAAATAGTTCGTATGATTTTGTGCAGTAAATCATTATTATTTCCCTTTCAGACGTATCTAACATACAAATTTATTTTTAATGTGCATTACATAATGCATTAGCATATTAAAATACAATTGCATTTATAATAAATGTTAAAATATGCAACTATATGCAACATAAAACCTGTAACTTTCAAATTTATATTTTGTGTATATAATTTATCAACACATTCAGCTCCGAATTTATAAATATTATGAACTCATGCGCTCTAGTTTATGATGTTTAAAGAAGGTTGCTTCAAACAAACATTGCCGATTACTTCCATAAAAACCACAATAAATTTAAATTTGATCCTCACGAATACCATACCAGACAAAATTACAGTTTCTTTCTAAATATTCCGAAATGCCACACAACTGCCGGATTAAAACACAGCAGAAGTTTTGGACCCAAAATATATAATGAATTAATTAGAGCTTAACCTGAGCTAAGTACACTTAACACACATAAATTTAAGAAACAAATCAGATTAATTATTTAATTGTTTAAGCTAATTGAGTTAAAAACTGATACTCTAATATTTATGTACTTTTGTATTTTCTATTTGTATATAGACCCTAGTATTACATGCTGTATTATTTTACCATTTATTAATGTTATTGTGCTCAATGAACTCTTAATTTTGTGATATATTTTGTATAACTGATCTGAACTGCGCCCGAGCACGAGCTTCTGCTCTTTCATGCTGCAATGCCTAATGTAGCTCAAGTGTAAAGTATTAAATTTATTATTATTATTATTATTATTATTATTTTTATTATTATTATTATTATTATAAACATAACCTAAAATTATTTTAAACACCAGAAAAATGACGTAAAATTTTATTATTTACTCAGAATCAATGTAGACAACTTTGTTCTTGTTTGTTTCCCTAACATAAGAAATAATGACAATTTAAACGGTATGGGCCGTTGAAAAGAGCATCGTTGTGAATTGGACAGCCTGACATTAAACAATGGAAAGGGAATTGCTGGTTATGCTTTTGTTTTTACATGTAAATAGAACGTAGTGTGAACTTGAGAGCGAGTAAGTGTGCGGTGCTTTCGTTTGGAACTATAACCGGTTCTTGTAACTGCTATGTGTTGGGAGAGGTTGTAAAGTTTACCTCAGTTTAATTGCTCGTTTACAAACATATAGCATCATTACTGGAATACTTTTCGCAGTTATATATGCAGTTTCATACCTTAAACACACAACCACCATCAGTACAGTAAACACCTATACAAATTTATTCACTACACCACCGTAACCAAATCATCCTATAACCACAATCATCGCCAAAACCACCAACAGAGCCACAAACGCGGCATTGAACACCATCACTATATCACTACTAAATCAAATTACTACCACTATCAAAATCACCATTACTACAATCATCACTAATTATTGCCATTACCAAAATCACCAGCATTACAATAATGATTTCCAATTACCAAAATCACCATCACCACAATAATCATCATCACTAAAATCATCGCCACTACAATCATCACCAAATACTACCCTTATTAAAATCATCATCAAACTAATCACCAGTTCACCGCTGTGGAGGTTAGAATGCCTGACCTTTAACGAGCGGGTCCGGGTTCAAATTCTGGTTGGGACAAGTTTCGTGGTTGAGGTTTTTTACGGGGTTTTCTCTCAATCAATTGGCATCATCTAATTCAGATGTTATATAACCATAGCAGTTGAAAAAGCGTCGTAAAATAACCAATTAAATAAACAACCACCACGAATTGCTACCATTACCAAAATCATCACAATAATCAATTCATCCACAATTACTATCATTACCAAAACCACCATCACCACTACTTATCATTACCAAAACCACGATCACCACTACCATTACCAAAACCACCATCATCACTACCATTACAAAAACCACCTTCACCACTACTTATCATTACCAAAACCACCATCGCCACTACTTATCATTACCAAAACCACCATCACCACTACTTATCATTACCAAAACCACCATCACCACTAACATTACCAAAATCACCATCATCACTACCATAACCAAAACCAACTTCACCACTACTTATCATTACGAAAACCACCATCACCAAAATCACCATCACCACTACCATTACCAAAACCACCATCATCACTACCATTACCAAAACCACCATCACCACTACCATTACCAAAATCACCATCACCACTACCATTACCAAAATCACCATTACCACTACCATTACCAAAACTACCATCATCACTACCATTACCAAAACCATCATCATCACTACCATTACCAAAATCACCCCCACCTCTACTTATCATTATTAAAACCACCATCATCACTACCATTATCAAAACCACCATCACAACTACTTATCATTACCAAAATCACTATCACCACTACCATTACCAAAACCATCACCACTACCATTACCATAATCACCATCACCACTACCATTACCAAAACCATCACCACTACCATTACCAAAATCACCTTCATCACTACCATTACCAAAATCACCATCACCACTACCATTACCAAAACCACCATCATTACTACCATTACCAAAACCACCATCATCACTACCATTACCAAAACCATCATCATCACTACCATTACCAAAATCACCGCCACCTCTACTTATCATTATTAAAACCACCATCATCACTACCATTACCAATACCACCATCACAACTACTTATCATTACCAAAATCACTATCACCACTACCATTACCAAAACCATCACCACTACCATTACCAAAATCACTTTCATCACTACTCATTACCAAAATCATTACAACAATCTTTACTAGTTATTACCACTACCAAATTCACCATGTCCATAATCATCAAATACTACCACTACCAAAGTCACTATCACCACAATCACCATCTCCTATTGCTGCCACTACCACAGTCAGCACCATGGACTATAATATATACCAATTTTTTATTCGACATTGTAATTAATTGCAGCGATTTGGATGCGACGGTGTAGGCTACATAATACGGATTACCTTTCTGTCTGGTACGGCTGGCAGAACGACCCACACCGCTGCGATCAACCGCGGAAAACGAAGTGCTGTCGAGTTCAGTGAGCAAGAACTAACCTGTTATGTGGGGAGCTGATTACTGTACTTTTACAGTTACCACAAGTCCATCATACACGAAACTACGTTCACACATATGTACATACATACACACACAGATGAGGAGGCGAGATCAGGCAATCAAGCGAGAGGGAAAAGAATAAGCCATCAGAAAGACAGTTTGTTTCATGATGGCTAATATGATACGAATCTACAGACACAGAAACTCATCTCAGACTAAAACCTACCTCGACCTAATTACATAAATGACGCTATAACTAAAGTTAATGATGACTTGAATTCAATATCCATATGGTCGAAAACGCACGGACTTAATTTAAATGCAAGTAAATCGCAGGCAATCGTAATAGAACATCAAAGATCGAAGTGTGACAAGCAAAATTTGCCACCGATAATTGTAAATAATACTACTATTCCATACAGCTCGACTGTGAAGGTATTTATATGGATTGTCACCTGGAATGGAATGAACAAGTGAATCACACTTCTAAAAAAATATTTTCTATTATTCACTCATTAAAGCGACTGAAGCATTTTCTTCCCGATAAATTAAACACTCGTGATGCCACACTTCGACTACTGCGATGTTATATTAAGTAACCTAAATGCAAATTTGAGCAGCAGGCTACAACGTGTGTATAATGCGTGCGTCCGTTATATTTGTAATATTCGTAAGTATGATCATGTTTCCCCGTCTTTCCAAACTCTGTCTCGGCTAAGGCTAAGCGATCGACGAGCCCTGCATTCTCTTGTTCTCTTATTTCAAATTCTGCGCACCGCTACCCCAATCTATTTGGCTTCTCGTTTTCAAAATTTATCCGCATATCATCAGCTAAGTACAAGATCTCATCAGAACAATTTACTCATCATACCCTACCACAAGACATCTTTATATTCTTCATCTTATACAGTTTCAGTTGCTAGAAATTGGAACTCGCTTCCGAGTGATGTAAGGGGTTGTTGGACAATAACTTCATTTAGGTCAAAATTACATAAATTCTTACTTAACAGATTAATTGCTGATTAATATTTGTTACTTATAATGAAACTAACATCTGTCCATTGTTATTATTATCATTAATTTCTCTAAATAGATTACAAAACCTCTAATGGCAAAATTTCATTACGTTAATATGAGAATATTATTATTATTATTATTATTATTATTATTATTATTATTATTAATTATAGAAATATATTTTAGATTTATATTTTTTGTTTCTGTAACGTAGTTCTAGTAAGTTTATATTAAATTAATTTTCGTTATTTTACTAGCTATCCCAAATATTAAATTAATTATAATTGATTGAATTAAGTTAGCTCATAAATTAAGTTACTACTTTACCTTATAGGTTTATCTAAATTTAAATAAATATGTAGTCTACTAGTCGTTAAAATTGAAGAATATTGCTGGAGAACCTTTTAAGTGTAGTGTAAATATTTGTAATTTAAATGTGTATTGTATTGATTAAGCCTGGTTGAGTGGAAGAGAAGGCCTTATGGCCTTAACTCTGCCAGCGAAAATAAAACATTATTATTATCATTATTATTATTATTATTATTATTATTATTATTACCTTCCCCCTCCATACCCATTGGTGATACAGCCTAGCCACGCAAACGTAAAGCATTACAGAAATACAGTGAAGTCCTGTATTTGGACATCCCTGAATGTTAGACACCTCATTATATTGGACATATTTTCTTGGAATTTCTATGCTTTTACATGTCCAATATATTCCTTTATGTTGGACACCCTTCAATCCTGGAAGCTGGACATACCTTATAGTTCTATCGTGGACGGTTGTCTTGATGTATTGTGTATTTCTGCTACCTGTTTAGAGCTGAGCTTCATTGAACCCTTGTGTTTTACTAGGGTCGTGACATCGGTATATTTGTATTAGCACAGTATACAGGGTGTTTAAAAAATACGAGGCATAAATTCAGGTATGTATTTCCCACATGTAGACAATCAAAATAGTTCATTACAACATGTGTCCGGAAATGCTTTATTTCCGAGTTATGGCCTTCACAACATTGAAATTCACCGGAACGTTTTTCTTTCTGCAGGTCGTTGCCGTCAAAGGAGGCATTAAGAGGGCACTCTGACAGTTCATTCCGAGGCGAAGGTTACATTCAGTGTTGTGTAGGCGTTAGACTGTGCGACATGTATTCAAATCGAATTGTGGCATGTTCTGAGGATATACGCAATACTCCTGGAGTTTGGGATCGTGTTCGCAGGTCAATGAGACATCGATGTGAGGTCTGTATTCAAGCAGGAGGTGGACATTTTGAACATCTTCTGTAATGACAACGACCTGCGGAAATAAAAACGTTCCGGTGAATTTCAATGTTGTGAAGGCCATAACTCGGAAATGAAGCATTTCCGGACACATGTTGTAATGAACTATTTTGATTGTCTACGTGTGGGAAATACATACCTGAAATTATGCCCCGTATTTTTTAAACACTCTGTATATTAGACTGTGGTATTAGTCTGAGGTGAACATAACACGCCGGACAGAATGTAGTCGGCGTGTTTCAAGTACAGGTAGCGGAAGGGAATTTGACACACGCCTAAGCAAGCACGTTCCGTGGTTTGTATACGATTATTGCATGCTATAAAATCAAGACAATACAATTATTGTATACTAGCCGTACCCGTGCGCTCCGCTGCACCTGTTAGAAATAAATATAAAGTAATTACATAATTAAAATAGACATTTTTGATCCAGGGAACATTCGTGTTTGATAGAAGGATAAATCGTTTAATATGTTACTTAATTTAAGTTATATTTAAATAATTAAAGTGCGGTCATTTTGGTCCAGAGAGCAATCATTTGGTGCAATGACAATTCCTTTAACATGTTTCTTAATTGTTATTACATGCAACCATAGTTTAATGAAGATTGACATATCATTTAGTTTTAATGTGTATACTTTATATTACTTGCTATATGTTTCAGAAGTTACTGTAATAACATTGTACAATTATGTCCATCTAGAGAAACTACACTTTCCAATGGTGAAATAATAATTAAACAATTAATTAGCTTCCGATATTACTTCATACAAACACAGGAACATTCTCTTAGGCTATGTTTAATAGCTTTCGATTGTTGTTGTCCAAGGCCCCTTATAGACGAAGTCATTTGTTTTTATTTCAGTACAGCGCCTTAGATGGCGTTGTTATTGTAATTTTAAAACTCATTTATCTCATTAAATATCAGTCCTATCAAAATTTTGTGTAGAATAAAACTTATTGGAAATTATTTTTAAAGAAACGTTTGTTATGTAATATTTTTCATGAAAATCAATAATAAGCGAGATATTTCGATTTATTTAATTTTGAATGCCATATAGCCTAAAATCTAAGTTACAACGAACTTAATTTATATTCCAATTTTCATATAAATCGGTTCAGCCATTATCGCGTGAAAAGGTAACAAACATCCAGACAGACATACAAACAAAAATTTCAGAAAAGCGATTTTCGGTTTCAGGATGGTTAATTATACATGTTAATACCAATTATTTTTTGAAAATCGAAAATTACCAGAACAATTTTGGCTACAGATTTATTATTAGTATAGATAAGGGCTGATATCAGAAAGGTCTAAACTGTTGGTGAGGTTGAGAAATCATACTTAAATTGTCACAAATGTGGTAAAACATAAGTCTGAAAAGATATATATATATATATATATATATATATATATATATATATATATAGAGTTTTACATTACAGTTTTAGAAATCCGAAAACGTAGCTATATGGCGTACAATTTTGCTTTCTCTATATTTAACTGTTGCATTAATTTATCACATCAATTCCGTATCTTACTTTTCTTGCATGTTGTTCGCTTAGTTTCGGTTCCTGCTGCAATAAACAACAACATTCACTTTCAAAGTTCAAATGAAAATGACCGCCGAGTGTCGGATAGTATAACCTTGTTTGCGGAAAAACTGCGTTCTTACATCGGCTGAAACCAAGGGCGCATATGTAAAATATTTCATATTATCAATTTCGTTTCTACATCACACAGTAATACACAAAAAAAAAAAAAATCGTGGTTTCAATTCATTATGCAAAATTACAAAAGTTTTGTCAGATGCCAAGTGCGATTGTTATAAACTTGATGTAGAAATGAAATTGATATTATGAAATATTTTACATATGCGCCCTTGGTTTCAGCCAATTTTGAACGCAGTTTTTCCGCATACAAGGTTATACCAGCGAATAGGGATTATAAAGAATGGACACTTCGCGTCGGTACCTTTGATGTAGCCGAACTGATTTCAGTGACCTTCAAGCCAGCTAAAGCGTCAGATTCTGCTTTCTCCCTAGAGTTGGCGCTGACATCACACCAGCTAGCAGTCGTCACAGCGGAAATATAACACATACAATTAATACATCTAGGTACATTATGTACTCAAATAAAATAAATTGGATCCATAAAATCATAAATCCTTCATTAACTGCAATGTCTAGACTCTAGAGTTCCTTTATAATGAGAGTTGAGACGTTGACCCCAACAACAATTAAAATATATAATGATTTGATAGCCCTGAAAATGGAAAAACAAAACTCTTACGAGAAGTAAAACCATATACCTATATTATATTATTATACAAATATTAAACGAATTCGATACTTAATTTTATATTGTATTATGTTATTTTATAATATAAAGTATTATATCTGAAATATAAAATATTATTATTACAACTAGTTTGTCACTGAGAAATAAGGAAAAGCTGTTAACTTGAATTTATTTGAAGCAAAGCGTTATGGATTATGCAATAAGGTAGGCGATGTTTGGATCCTGTGTCTCAAATCTGTTCTCAATTATTATCTTAGCGTATGCTCGATTACACTAACCTCTAGCGCTTGAAAGTGGAACTAACCGCTGGCGCACAGAGAAACAAAACACAGGAAAATTCGCTCAGTGTCCATTCTTTATAATCCCTATTCGCTGGTTATACTATCCGACACTCGGCTTCATTTTCATTTGAAACTTTGAAAATGAATGTTGTTGTTCATTGCAGCAGGAACCGAAACTAAGCGAACAACATGCAAAAAATGTAAGATACAGAATAGGTGTGATAAATAAATTAATGTAACAGTTAAATATAGGGAAAGTAAAATTGTACGCCATATACGTTTTCAGCATTATAAAACTGTAATGCAAAACTCTAAATATAAAGAAAAACATTTTTTCATACTTATGCTTTACTACTTTGTGACAATTTAAGTATGATTTCCAACAATTTATTTTCTACCTCACCAGCATTTTAGACCTTTCCGATATTAATCCTTACTTACTTACTGGCTTTTAAGGAACCCGGAGGTTCATTGCCGCCCTCACATAAGCCCGCCATTGGTCCCTATCCTAAGCAAGATTAATCCAGTCTCTATCATCATATCCCACCTCCCTCAAATCCATTTTAATATTATCTTCCCATCTACGTCTCGGCCTCCCCAAAGGTCTTTTCCCCTCTGGCCTCCCAACTAACACTCTATATGCATTTCTGGATTCGCCCATACGTGCTACATGCCCTGCCCATCTCAAACGTCTGGATTTAATGTTCCTAATTATGTCAGGTGAAGGATATAATGCGTGCAGCTCTGCGTTGTGTAACTTTCTCCATTTTCCTGTAACCTCATCCCTTTTAGCCCCAAATATTTTCCTAAGAACCTTATTCTCAAAAACCCTCAATCTCTGTTCCTCTCTCAAAGTGAGAGTCCAAGTTTCACAGCCGTACAGAACAACCGGTATATAACTGTTTTATAAATTCTAACTTTCAGATTTTTTGACAGCAGACTAGATGACAAAAGCTTCTCAACCGAATAATAACAGGCATTTCCCATATTTATTCTGCGTTTAATTTCCTCCCGAGTGTCATTTATTTTTGTTACTGTTGCTCCAAGATAATTGAATTTTTCCACCTCTTCGAAGGATAAATCTCCAACTTTTATAGTTCCATTTCGTACAATATTCTGATTACGAGACATAATCATATACTTAGTCATTTCGGGATTTACTTCCAAACCTATCTCTTTACTTGCTTCAAGTAGAATTTCCGCATTTTCCCTAATCGTTTGAGGATTTTCTCCTAACATATTCACGTCATCCGCATAGACAAGAAGCTGATGTAACCCGTTCAATTCCAAACCCTCTCTGTTATCCTGAACTTTCCTAATGGCATATTCTAGAGCGAAGTTGAAAAGTAAAGGTGATAGTGCATCTCCCTGCTTTAGCCCGCAGTGAATTGGAAAAGCAACAGATAGAAACTGGCCTATAGGGACTCTGCTGTAAGTTTCACTAAGACACATTTTAATTAATCGAACTAGTTTCTTGGGAATACCAAATTCAATAAGAATATTACATAAAACTTCTCTCTTAACCGAGTCATACGCCTTTTTGAAATCTATGAATAACTGATGTACTGTACCCTTATACTCCCATTTTTTCTCCAATATCTGTCGAATTCAGAAAATCTGATCAATAGTCGATCTATTACGCCTGATACCACACTGATGATCACCAATAATTTCATCTACATATGGAGTTAATCTTCTCGAGAGTTTTTTTGCCATTTCCATTTAACCTAACCTCTTGTACTCCCACGAAGTCTATTCTATATCTAGCTAGTTCTTTTGCTACTAATGTTAGCCCTCGTGTTCTATAAAGACTAGTTACGTTCCATGTACCAAATCTTATAACATTATTCCTTTGCTGTGGTCGTGCCGGAGAATCAGTCCCATTCCGAGGCTTATTGTTAGGTTTCGTAACAAGCTGTTTTTTACGGTGATGGGTTGTTAGCCCTTCGCCCAATCCCCAAGCTGGAGGACCACCCCTTATCGGCTGTCCACGACTGCTTATTCAATATATTCGCAGCTACCCTCCATATCTGGAGGCCGTTTCCTCTATCCGCAACCTGAGGACGCGCCATGCCATAATAATTGTATTGTCTTGATTTTATAACACGCAATAATCGTATACAAAACACGGAACGCGCTTGCTTAGGCGTGTGTCAAATTCGCTTCCGCTGTCTGTACTTGAAACACGCCGACTACATTCTGTCCGGCGTGTTATGTTCACCTCAGACTAATACAAATATATCGATGTCACGGCCCTGATCATTACACAGTGGAATGAGAGGGGTTTTCCTTGTACAACACAGCAACCGTGAATCTCTTTCTACATTCCTGGAATTATCCACTTTGTCCTTTTTGTAACTGAACTGTGGCTAAATTTGAGTATGGAGTGAAGGGGTATTATTTTTAATAACATTGAACTTTAAGATGTGAAATTATTTCAGTAGGCCTGCAGTGTTGAAATCAGTGTCTGTTGAGGTGTTTATCTCTGAGAGTCAGTTTGTAATGTGCGTCGATATGAGTAAGGTTAAGGGTATATGTGCGTGAACGACTACAAATATTATCAGAAAATATAGGCTTTAAATTTCTAAAATTTTATAAGAAAATTAACTCACAATCGGACAAAAATTACAAGGTACCACAACAAGACTTATTAGAACTTAAGTATCTGATGAAAGTATAAAAAAAATGTTACTAATATTTTTCAAACCAGTTTTATCAAAGTATAGAAAAAAAAATTCTGCAGTTACACTATTTGGTAACCATAACATTGTTATGGTCTCTCTGACATCTTTAATATTTTTCCTGCATGTAATAAACACTTATTTCTGAAATGTAGACTACTGTCAGGCATGTAGAGGTGTTTATTTTAATACAATTAATTTTTTACTTGTCCTGTATAAAATATATTAAAATTTACATAATGTTTTGTGACCTAATTTTTATATTTTCAAAGAAATGGGCATTATTATAGTCTACCTTTTGCATAAATGTATGTTAAATCAGTGTACAAAATTTCAGAATTCTATCCCTAATGGTTCTGAAGTTATGAAATATGTGTGAAAATTTTCAAATTTTGGAAATTTTAATTTAAAATAAAAAGTGAATTCTAAAAAATATTATTAGTTACCTTTTTTATACTTTTAACAGATATTTAAGTTCTAATAAGTCTTGTTGTGGTACCTTGTATTTTTTTTTTCCAATTGTGAGTTCATTTCCTTATAAAATTTTAGAAATTTAGAGCCTGCATTTTCTGATATTATTTGTGGTCGTTCACGTACAGTCGTACATATACCCTTAAGTTGGTGGAATTAACCGTTGAAAGGAAGTAAGAAGTTATTGATCGTTTCTGTTATGGTGTTAGTTGTAGGAAAATTACAGAAGAGTTTGGAATTTCTAAATCAACAGTTTCAGACATTAGCAGCAATAGGACCTCAATATTAAATGCATGGGAACAAAACTGCAGTGGGGGAAGAAAAAAAGTTCGCAAAACTGTTAATAACGAACTAAATGACAAAGCCCCGGTTTTTTCAATCTTTGTTAAAATGCATCTAACATAGCGTTAATTAACTGTAAGTTAAAAGTATGAATTGCTGTTAAAAATATTGCGTTTCTTCAACTTTACATTTCACATTTTAACATTCTGTTTGTTAACTCTCTGTTAGGACCAGAGATCCTAGAGTTTAACCATAACCTATAACCAACTATAGCCTCACTTCTGTTTTCTGAACTCTGACAATTGCGATTCTCGCTTGTTTCCGTTGTTTGATTCAGATAGAATAGAAGTCTTTCTATTCTCTCAGGTTTGATTTCTGCTTCTTTCCTCGTCTGTATCACAATAGCGTGGAGTGCCGTATTGGTATTGCTGTTATGAAATGGAAAACACTGGAACAAAAAGAAATCATGGGACTAATTTCTCTTCGTTCTAGAGAAGTCTTGTGCTGGAAATTATTTCACAGTATAAATCAACTAATGAGAATAAACAAACAAACGGATCTAAGTTGAAAGCGAAAAGTGAGGCTTGGCAGAAAATAGCCTACACCTTTGTATGAAGTTCTGGTCTGTCAAATCACAGAAATCATTCGCTCTGTTTATGTATTCATGGATATCATTTTCTAAATAATCCAGATATATCTGTCAGTGACACAGTTCATCTGCCCTGGAAGGAATGCAGAGTTGGGGTAGTACTTTCGCACTAATAGTGGATGGAGTGGATGGAGAGAAAGTTAGAAATACAATGTAGCATGCATTATAAAAACATTGATTTAGCAATTCCGCGCCACGTTACTATGGAGTACACTACATATGAAAATTATATTGCTGCGTCGTAACTTTGAATATATATTTATACCAGCAATTCTATTAAGCAAACGTTCACCTTCGTCTTCCAAGTACAAATGAAGAGAGAGAAATGTTTTTTTGAAGAAAATAGAAAGGGAATTAAGCAGAGGGTATTCACACCAAAAGTACCGTTAGCCAGCGGCTTGCTCCAAAGTTAGCCTCACACCCCTCTAAACAACACCCCTAACTTCCCCAAGGTTCAGGGCAGATGAGCTGTGTCATCGACAGTATAAGTTCAGCACCTAACGCACCAGCCATATTGGATACTTCTATGCTAACAGAGAGTTAAATGATTTAACTGCATGAAATTGGACAGTAAATTAACATGGGTTTTAACAGCCTATTACTACTAACAGTAGTTGAAGAAATGCTTCAACTGTTAAGTTTACAGTTAAAATGGAATAACACAGTATTATAATTTAACAAAGGTTGAAGAAACCGGGCCAAAGTGTTTGAATACAGCAGTTCCTTAACATTATGTGCAGTAATTTCCTTTCCATTGCATGTCAAAAAGATCTCTACTTCCCTCTACCTTGGACAGCCCGTTAGGTTGGACAATTTTTTATTGAACCATACGTGTTCGGGTCAGAGAGGTTTCACTGTAGTAACATTTTTCCCAAAGAGTTGTCTCCTTGAACGTTCCAGGTTAACGTACTGTATAAATGTATTCATAAATACAGGCCACGAATGCCCATAAGATAGCAGACGATTAAGGCTCTTACCTTTGTGCGCTTACTTGATAATAGGGCCTGTTTCGATTATCATACTACAGCGATAGTTTTTACACCTACGTGTAACTATTTTAGTTCAAGGAGGCCAAGTTTTTTCTTCATATTGTTGGCTTTCGAGGAAAAAAAAAAAAATATAACGAAAGAAAACTTTGTGAGATTGAGAACACAGAATTTTTTAAACATAAAATGTCGTAATTGATAATTTTACACAAACGGACACAAAAAGAAGGAAAGCAATAATTTGAAATCAAATTTTATAATTTCATATTGAAAGACATTACGAGATTCAAGAAGAAGAAAAAATTATGCAAGCTCATATTATGTTTTCTAATAAAATTGTGATATTTCATTGATCATAATCTATAACAATAATGAAACTGTAACCTGAATTTTTATAGTAATTTTCGCTTTCTCATTAATAATTAAATGGCGTAAAGATGTACTCCCTTTGTTCCAAAATATGGTATAGAAAGATGTCATTTATTCCGTTCCAAAATATCTATATATATAATTTGAACTGGTAATGGAAATTACGGGAAAAAGGCTGAACGGATTTTAATAAATGACCCCTCATTTGGAAGCTTGGAACTCAAAGTTTTTCAGAAAAATAGTAGTTTTCAGTGAAATGTCAATTTTTCAACATAATTTTCCTATTTTCCAAAATCCATCTGTCGTCAGTTTTGAGAACTAGCTAAACTAGCTAATTGCATTTCAGAATAAAACAAGACACACATTACAGTAAACAATATTACACGAAGGCCATGATCTGCAAGAATGCTGACATATTTAGAGCTCAAATTAAATTGGTTATTAAAAATTTAACTTACTAAAAATAATTTACAGGTTCGATTCTGTGGTGTGTAATTTTCTGGATGCAGCTGTGTATTGGATATTAAAATTTACAAAACTTGAGGTGGTTTGATGACATTATTACCATTAGAAATGAAATATTACTGTAGTTGATGCCATGATGTGACTATTTTTCCATTAATTATACATATTAATGCTATATTGATGATATAAAATTGAAACGTTTTGGGGTTATATAAGTAGATGTAGAGAATAACTTAAATTAGATTTTGATTTCTATATTTTACTGAGTGGCGGCTATGTAGTATATATAGTATATGTTACTGAAAGCTATAAAACTTACGTAAGATAATAATATTATTAAAAATCAAATATTTTTATAGTTATTAATCAAGTGGGATTGGGTCTTTTTCATATATTTATTGGCGGTGTGGTGTAGACATTTATATGCATGGTTCTCTTCAGTATTGGCTCGAGAGAGAGAGAGAGAGAGTATCTTTCATTATTATGGAAGCAAATAACTTTCAGAATGTCTGGTATTCTTCATTGAAAATAAATCTGAAAAATGTTTATTTGAATGTTTAATGAACTTAGTTTGCAGCATTTGCTGCACAAGACACTAATGGTATATATTTGTTAAAGTTCTCGGTAATATAATGTAACTTTAATGCTTCTTCTAGATATTTGTATGATAAATTAACATAAGAAAAACTAATAAATAAAGTACATTTCATTCTGTGTGATGTCAAATTAATAAAAGGAAAAAAAAAATACGAACATTGTTTTGAGAGAGACAAATTAACATAAAAACTGCAATAAATTACAACCCGTTTTTGTACGACTGTTGTGCCTTAGATGTTCTATTCAAAATTGGCGTTACATTTTCTGCAACAGGAACACCACAGCAGGTGCCCATTTGATTTCTGTCCATAATGAACTATTTAAATAATACATTTAGCTTCCCTTATGAAAAGGTTGCCAGATTTGACAAAGCGTATTACATATAATTTGGAAACACACCTAAAAGGTAAAATGATACACATTTGAAACGATTAGGGCAGACGTCTCCAAAAAGCGTATCATCATTCGTGCTCTCGATGCTGCCTGCCGAACACAGTGTGCTGTAAGGCTAGAGAAGGGGGAGATACTCGTACCTCAACAGATGGGAGCGATCAGTGGGGGATCGCGGCAACGATCTGCTTATGTTTACAAATAATAACATCAAAAGAATAAGAAATATCATAGTTTGTATATTATTTTGACATACTATGAAGCTGGAGCCCCGTCTGTTGATATTGACACAGGTCATTGCAAATTCAACCTCTTCTGTTCTATGGTGCCTTTCAGTGCCTGGAAAAGATCTTCTCCAGTTGTATTTTGTAATTACATCTAGAGGACGTTCAGTCACAGTAAAATGTTCGTTAACTCCTCGGATGAAAATGGCTAGGTGAGGTTTGTCATTTCTATCTGTGCTTTCGTCCAATGCAAGTGAGTAAGCTGCAAACTGGTTAATTGTGGTTTCGCCTTCAGATTCAATTACATTTACAATCTTGAAATTCCTTCTCTGAACTGAAATTGGAAACAATTTAATTTTCTTAAACTTTGACTTTGTTCTGGACACAGTATTTTAGTAACGTCCTGTATGCACTATTTTACAAATGATGCTTCTGTAAAGGGCTTCATTGATTTTCCAATATTCCAAGCTAGAACATAGCTAGCAAGAAGCTTTTTCTGTTTAAGACTGAGGACACGTGTGTGATTTGTGTTTGTATTTTCTTGTTTTATATTTATCAAAATATTTGTGGGCCTACGCATTTCACCCAAAATGAAACTAAAAACATATGTTTGTCATGCGGAACTGAGTGTAAACGTATTGTAATATACTGATTATTATGTATTGTATGATATTCTTTCTGAAGAGTCGAGTATTGTGGTTGCATGTTGAATTTCAACAGACGCTTAAGAATTTTCGAACAAATTAAGCATTTCACATTCTCCCCACTAACACAAAAAATTTCTCTTCCTATTCATCCTTAAATGTACTATGTTCATGATTAGAAGACATTGTGAAATGTTGGAACACTCCGACCAACACAGTGATAATGGCAGTCCGCCACTGCTCTTCGTTTGCGCATAAACATTAAGTACAGAATAGGTGGGGATGGGTGAGGCGGAGCGCGCTCGTTACGTACTGGCTTCGGTTCCGTTCAGGGGCTTACTCGCGAGTACACTTTTGGAGACGTCTGGGTTAGAGAATCGAATTTACAAAATGTCAGAAAAATTTACACCCAAGTAGCGTTTGTGCTCATTTACAGTGAAGCAAGGGGGAAAAAATATCATCAGCTAGGTTATAATGATTTGAATGCCATATACCGCGAGAAAAATAATAGTAGGCCTACGGATTTACTCGCATTGATATCTAAACCAATCAATAACCATCGGTTAAGATAACTTGAAATTTCCATTATCACTCCCATAACAATTGATTTCTCAATATCTGAACCGATCCTTTGAGGGCACTAATGGCTATTTCCTTCACAATGCTGTGTGTTAGCCCCAGGTTTTTACATTTGTTGGCAAAGAAGGAGGGTATGGTACCTCGTGCTCCCATCATCAGACCTATTACATAACTGTGGGACAGGCTATACTGTATTTATCTTTATAGAACGGGATTGTTGGTTCATAGATCCGTTTCTTTTCACTGTCCACCTCATGCGGTTGATCTGCATGTGTCTCAAATCTGATGGTGGGATCGAGAATGTATGCCGAGTTGTTTTAAATGGCAATGATATCAATTCGCCGAACACTTCCTTGTGTGGCTAGTCCCTGCACCTCTTGATGGACTGTAAACCCTACCTCCTTCAATGCCTCGGCCAGCATAGAACGGGCAGCATGGTGACGGATGTTGCGAAGGACCTCACTATAGGGGCAGAAGCCAAGGATATGGGGAAGAGTTTCAATCTCGCTGAGACAGCGCCTACAGCGGGTACCATATTATAGTTTGATGCACTACAGAAGACTAGAAACATTCACATCTGCACTGTCTGATGCTCCCTTCACTACTGAACAGAATACCACACCGCGAAACATTTCGTGCACGCATGCGCAATAATCAAACTTGTTTTGTTTGTTACTATGCCGTATTTTGGAACAAAGGGAATATTTATTAGCTATCCCAAAGGAGGGCAAAATGTAAGGAGCAATTGATGCAACCTGCATGACAACAAAATGGCAAGGTGGGGAGAACAAGAAATACGGCATTGATATCTCCTGTTGGTTTTATTTTTCGCTTGGGGATAACCTAACTTCACGGCGATCAGAGTTTGTTTTGTGTTGCAACACACATTTTGTCCGCCTGTGAGCTATCCTGTGACCGAAAATAGCATTTTTTAAATTTTTGTTTGTATGTCTGTCTGTTTGTACTGATACTCGGGAGGAAATTAAACACAGAATAAATGTGGGAAATGCCTGTTATTATTCGGTTGAGAAGCTTTTATCATCCAGTCGGCTGTCAAAAAATCTGAAAGTTAGAATTTATAAAACAGGTATATTACCGGTTGTTCTGTATGGTTGTGAAACTTGGACCCTCACTTTGAGAGAGGAACATAGGTTAAGGGTGTTTGAGAATAAGGTTCTTAGAAAATATTTGGGGCTAAGAGGGATGAAGTTACAGGAGAATGGAGAAAGTTACACAACACAGAACTGCACACATTGTATTCTTCACCTGGCATAATTAGGAACATTAAATCCAGACGTTTGAGATGGGCAGGGCATGTAGCACGTATGGGCGAATCCAGAAATGCATATAGAGTGTTAGTTGGGAGGCCGGAGGGAAAAAGACCTCTAGGGAGGCCGAGACGTAGATGGGAAGATAATATAAATATGGATTTGAGGGAGGTGGGATATGATGATAGAGAATGGATTAATCTTGCTCAGGAGAGGGACCGTTGGCGGGCTTATGTGAGGGCGGCAATGAACCTCCGGGTTCCTTAAAAGCCAGTAAGTAAGTAAGTAAGTAAGTAAGTATGTCTGTCTGTTTGTATGTTTGTTACCTTTCCATTCAAAAATGGCTGAACCTGTTTCTATGAAAATTAGTATGTAAGGTAAGTAAGTTCCTACTTAGATTTTACACTATATGGCATTCAAAATACTTTCTTTAAAATGGGGTTGTAAGGGGGCCTGAAACAAATAAATCGAAATACCGCGCTTACTATTGACTTCTAGTAGAATGTTACATAACTAAAGTTGCTTTAAAATGTTTCCGACAGGTTTTGTTCTGTGCAAAACTTTGATAGGACTTACATTTAACAGGATATGAGTTTCAAAGTAACATAATTTGTATATCAGTTCCGCCTCAGTCAGACTAATGTGTACTAGTAGTCTAATAAAGATAAAACAAATGACTCTGCATGTATTTAAGGCGAACTTATATAACAATCGGAAAATATTCATTGAACAACGCTTTTTATACGGATGAATGTGTTTATCTACACTAAATATTATTACTAGCCGTACCCGTGCGCTCCGCTGCACCCGTTAGAAATAAATATAAAGTAATTACATAATTAAAATAGAACATTTTGATCCAATGAACATTCGTGTTTGATAGAAGGATAAATCGTTTAATATGTTACTTAATTTAAATTGCATCCAAATAATTAAAATGCGATCATATTTGTCCAGAGACCACTCATTTGGTGCAATGACAATTCCTTTAACATGTTTCTTAATTTTTATTACATACAACCATAGTTTAATGAACATTGACATCATTTAGATTTAATGTGTATAGCCTACTTTATTTTACTTGTTATATGTTTCCATTTAATTATGGTAATAACTTCATTTTAACCCTTGTTTTCTACATATTCAGTAAATGGCGCTTGACCCATTATGATTCTGAACCCTTCAAATAACTTAAATTATATTATATAATATCACATTACATTATAAATTATATTATATTATATTATATTACATTACATTACATTACATTATATTATATCAGAAGTTACTGTAATAGCATTATAGTATTATGTCCATCTAGAGAAACTACACTTTCCAATGGTGAAATAATAATTAATTATACAAATCGGTTAATTTAGCTTCCGATATTACTTCATACAAACACAGAAACATTCTCTGTAGGCTATCTTTCATAGCTTTCGATTGTTGCTGTCCAAGGCCCCTTATAGACGAAGTCATTTGTTTTTTATTTCATTATACGGCCTTAGATGGCAGTTATTTTAATTTTAAAACTCATTTATCTCATTAAATATCAGTCCTATCAAAATTTTTCAAGGAATAAACCTTATCGCAAATTATTTTTGAAGAAACTTTTGATATGTAATATTTTTCACAAAAATCAATAATAAGCGAGATATTTCGATTTATTTAATTCAGGCCCCCTTATAACCCCCCCCTTTTAAATAATGTATTTTGAATGCCATACAGCCTAAAATCTAAGTTACAACGAACATAATTTATATTCCAATTTTCATCGAAATCCGTTCATCCATTATCGCTTGAAAAGGTAACAAACAAACATACAGAGACAGACAGACAGACATACAAACAAAAATTAAAAAAAAAAGCGATTTTTGGTTTCAGGGTGGTTAATTATATATGTCAGGACCAATTATTTTTGGAAAATCGAAAATTACCAGAAAAATTTCGGCTACAGATTTATTATTAGTATAGATAAAGAAAGGGATTTTGTGTGTTTGTATGAGGCAATCTCAGAAACCATTTAACCGATTTGGATAGTTCTTTTATCATTGGAAAGTGTAGTTCCTTTAGGTGGACATAGGCTTTATGTGATCACAGAAGCTCCTGAGTGAATCGAGGACTGGCCACAAATGCATCGTAAGGTAGGATTAAAACATATCCTTACGCACAGAAAACTTGATATAGTAGTGTCGAAACTAATGATCAATGAGCGATACGTAATTAAATTTAATGCTATTAAGGTAATAAAACTTGATGTCTGATTTGTGTTGTGTTTATTTATGAACGAATTAAAGGCAGAGATGGAATCATTTTACAAATATCTATGCGGCACATATTAAGTATTAATTAGTATATTCGTTACATATTTTTATTGATTAATTACATATTTGGATGAGGTACGGTAATGTATACTTAAAATTTATTCGGTCCACATAAATACTAATTTTTAATATATTTTATTATTATTATTATTATTTTTGTCTATGAAACATAATCGTATATTTACGAATGTTGTCGTTTTTAAGACGAGTATTTCCCCTGGACCAAAAATAAAATTGAAATCGAGTAAAAATTAATATTTTACCTTGAAACTCACTGGAGCTGTTCATTTTCTAGATCAGGCATGTCAATTAATGCCCACAGGAGCAAGCGCGCTCTTTAGAGCCCAGGAGATCATGAGCGCTTTACAGCGGAAAGGAAAGAGACAGACGAAAGAGGTGGTATATGTTGCTTGGTCGAGCTATATTCAGGGATGGCCAGCACTGATTCAATAGATAAAGGGAAGAGAACTTATTAAAACTGTATCCATGTTAATTTTTAAATTTGCCTGAGGAGTATAAGTGCATTATAAGAATGTAAGTTTTAATTTTAATGTTCATTTTTGACAAGTTTGATTTTTTTATTCAAAAGAAATATTTTCTCAACTTTTCAGGTATAGGCCTATTTATTTAGTAGCCTTACAGAATGTTTTCGTAAATCTAATCTAATATACCGTATATACATATTACTAAAGATAGTGTATCGAAAATTTTGAAAATATTCGCATGGAAATTGTGTGTAAGGAAATGAATTAACAAAGCAACTACTGTTACATCATAAGCAAAAGATACGTGCCCATGTGTTGTAAAAATGTCAGCTCTATAGCTTCAGCAGATTTCGAGAAAATAATTTAATATTCTGATGATAGGAAGTTGCTCACAAATATCACCTTAAAAGCATAATGCGATAAGAGTTTTGTTATGTAATATTAATTACACTTAAAACAGATACAGTACCTAGGTAACCTTGCTTTGTACTGTGATATTGTTCTGATTAGTTTATTGATTACTTTTGTAAGGCTAAAGATACCATCAATATAAATTCCAACTTATCATATTATAGGCTACTCAATCTCTTTCTTTGGAATATCACTTTCTTTATGAATGATGTGTTTCATTCACTTAATACAGGATAATATTGTACTACTATGGAATTTAAGTGAATATTCCTTCTTAACTCTCTATTATGTTATTAAGATTTAGAACACAAGTGCAATATTAAGAAATCAGTGTTAGTACTTTTGTTTCAGAGACAATATAGATAATATTAAACAGAAAGAAGTCATATAAAAATAACGACATAAAATTTCACGTTCCGTTTGAAGTTTGTGCACCACTGTTTTCTTAATCCAACAGGTTGCTTATTCATATATACAACCCTTTCTCTTTCCATACTTAACGCTTGCTGCCCGCGCACGACGTCAAGGTCAGAAAAATGCTCTTGCTTTGACATCACTGTTCTAGATTATCCGAGTCATTTAACAAACTGCCATGAAATGGCGTTCTTGTGCTCATCATTTACCCACATTTGTTTCCTGTGGATCTTAAAATAATATTTATGTACTGTGTTAATTTTAATGTGCTTTTATTTACGTAAACAAAGATGCGAAATGGAGCCAACACAAAAAATTGCCTTCGTACACAATCCACGCTATATTCATAGGTTTGGAATGAAATTTAGAAACATGTTAAAAGAATTATTCTTGCACCAAAAACGGAAGCTCCCTGGACCAAATAGTCGTATTTTAATTATGTACTTCAGTGATGTCAACTGATGCCCATAGGAGCAAGCGCGCGCTTTAGAGCCCAGGAGAGCCTGAGCGCTTTACAGCGGAAAGGAAAGAGTCAGACGAAAGAGGTAGTATATGCCGCTTGGTCGAGCTATATTCAGGGATGGCCAGCACTGATTCAATGGATAAAGGGAAGAGAACTTATTAAAAATGTATCTATGTTAATTTTTATATTTGTCTGAGAAGTATAAGTGCATTATAAGAATGTAAGTTTTAATTTTAATGTTCATTTTTCACAAGTTTGCTTTTTTATTCAAAAGGAATATTTTCTCAACTTTTTTTTACAGAGAAGTGAAATTTTCAGATATGTTTGTTTAGTAGCCTTACAGGTACTAAAACAATGTTTTCGTAAATCTAATACATCGTAAATACGTATTACTGAAGATAGTCTATTAAAATGTTTGAAAATATTCGCATGGAAAATGTCTGTAAGGAAATGAATTAACAAAGCAAATACTCTTACATCACAAACAAACGATATGTGCCCATGTGTTAGTAAAACGTTAGCTCTATAGCTTCAGCAGATTTCGAGATAATTTAATATTCTGATAACAGAAAGTTGCGCACCAATATCACCTAAAAGCATAATGCGATAAGAGTTTTATTATGTAATATTTGTTACAGTTAAAACATATACCTAGACAACTTTTCTTTGTACTATAATATTGTTTTGATTACTTTTATAAGGCTAAAGATACCATCAATATCAATTTCAACTTATCGTATCATATTCAGTGACTTTCTTTGGGATAACACTTTCTTTATGAATGATGTGTTTAATTCACTTAGTACAGTATAGTTGTAGTTATTATGGAATTTGTGTGAATATTCCTTCTTTATTCTTTATTATGTTATTAACGTTTAAAACACAACTGCAATATTAGGCTAAGAAATAGGTGTTAGTACTTTTGTTTTACAGACAATAACAAACAGAAAGAAGCCATATAAAAATAACGACATAAAATTTCACGTTCCGTTTGAAGTTTGTGCACCAATGTTTTCTTAATCCAACAGGCTGCTTATTCCTCCTAGCATATCTAGCGCTTAATGCCCGCGCACGACGTCAAGGTCAGAAAAGTGCGCTTGCTTTGACATCACTGATGTACTTCATAGTTTCATCTGGTATTATATGACGTTATGGCTGAGATACCTATTGTTATTTGTTTTTATTTGTAACATTAGGCCATAACTGACCGAGTACATATAAGATATCGCGCTCAGAGGAGTGGAGTTCGGGGTTTGGGGTGGCCTACAAACCACAAGTCTCGCTAAAGATGTTGCTTTGCTAATTAGTCAGTATGGATTCTTGTGAACTACACAGAACTGTTACCTATTAAGTATATAAACTTCTCAGTGGTTACATCGTGTGTCTAGAGTGATGTGTTATAATTGTGAAGTTATTTTCATTCATTTAAGTAGGTACGTTTTTCCTCCCTGTGTGGTGTGGGAGGTTATCTAAGCTTCACTTTATTTTGTAATGTAGGTTGCACATTAAAATAATGCGTTCAGTTATATATGCTATGTTAGTCAGAACGCGAAATCCGTCAAAATCCGAAGTTTCTAGGAAATTCTAGTTCTGACAAAGCTCTTTAGGAAATTCTAGTTTTCGCTAACGTAATTCAGTTATATCTAGAAATAACTGTGGTTCATAATTGTTAGTAAAAACCCGTTGTAACGATTTTAGAACGCGAAATCCGTCAAAACCCGAAGTTTTTAGGAAATTCTAGTTCTGACAAAGCTCTTTAGGAAATTCTAGTTTTCGCTAACGTAATTCAGTTATATCTAGAAATAACTGTGGTTCATAATTGTTAGTAAAAACCCGTTGTAACGATTTCAGAACGCGAAATCCGTCAAAACCCGAAGTTTCTAGGAAATTCTAGTTCTGACAAAGCTCTTTAGGAAATTCTAGTTTTCGCTAACGTAATTCAGTTATATCTAGAAATAACTGTGGTTCATAATTGTTAGTAAAAACCCGTTGTAACGATTTCAGAACGCGAAATCCGTCAAAACCCGAAGTTTTTAGGAAATTCTAGTTCTGACAAAGCTCTTTAGGAAATTTTAGTTTTCGCTAACGTAATTCAGTTATATCTAGAAATAACTGTGGTTCATAATTGTTAGTAAAAACCCGTTGTAACGATTTCAGAACGCGAAATCCGTCAAAACTGGAGGAAATCTAGTTTTCTCTTACATAATTCAGTTACATCTAGAAATAACTTATTACCAGAAAGACTTAGGAAATCGATACTTGTATATGAACATTATTATTACTATTGTCCTTGTCGTTGTTGTTGAAACATAAAATAGTTTTATTACTGAAATAATAATAATATGTTATGGGATGCTTAAACATCATTATTGTTTTTGTTATTCAATTACGAATAATTATGTTACAGAACTCAATATTATTATTTTTGTCTCACAAATCACTTGTTGCGACAAGGCATGCTATTGTGACATTTATAGTCGCGACGCTGTTATTCCCGGCGTGACTCCTCCTCTTTGCTTACGTCTTAGGAAACCAAGGCTCTATAAAGTCTAGGTAGGTAGTATCGTTCGCCATGTTTGTTCTTTTGTTGCCGAACTACCAGACGAGGGATCTATTTGCCACACCGTTAAACATTATCATGTCGTAGCTCCTATTATAATAAATCAAACGCACTGTAATTCAGCAAATAATTGAGCGGCAAATAACGTCCTCATGTGCTTTCTGCGAACACCAACGAAAGAGCCAAAATGGCGGGCGATTATATTAAGTATTTATCCGGCCTTAGGAAGTGCATGAGGTCTTCTTCAGCGAATCACAAGACGGACACGTTTAAATGTAGCCGACCTGCAACGTGATTGGCTGCCGGAAATTAGAGCGACGGGACTTTTTTTATAGTGTGCAGACAATTTTATTTTTCACACACAAACACCACTTCGAAACACAGTTTTTTGAGGAATGCAGAGTAGAGTTGAATGAAAGTATTCAGTAATATAGCACCTACGAAAATACTGCATGCTGATCTCTGAATGCCATTAAGGCGTTTAGTTGGCGTTTGTGGACTTATGCCCATACTTGACAAAAGTGTAGATCATAAAGTATTTAACAAATGAAATAAGAGCTTGAATTGTACACGAATCTGGCTTTCGAAACTAAGATAAAAGAACACAAATCTCTGAAATACCGGTGTTTGTTTTCAATAAGTAGAGTGATTTGTGTCAGAGAATGTGGATGACACCACCGTCATATGACATCCGCCCGCTTCTCTCTTCACTGAGAACAATGTGGGAAGGCGTTGACCGTACAGACACGGCCCATTGCTATCACACTGCATGGCTAGTGAAGGGAAAACAGTGTAGGCCTATCATGGATTGCTGCTGTAACCTACTTGAGTACTTTCTTTACATGTATACATTGTTAAGAAGTTGTTGTCCATTACTGAATGACACTTTTAGACTGCGGAAGACATATACTAAATACGATGTGATGGTGATTGGCGATAATGAAGGCGTGGTGGAGTGACAAATTGAGAAAGTGCAATTGTTAAAATAAAATGTACTTCATAGCTGCTTTTCGTTTCAACGGAAACGAAGAATAAGAAAAGGAATGTGGCACAGAAGAGAACAACATGAAGGAGGCAACAAAGAACAGCAAGACGAAGAAAACAACAAAGAATAACAAAAAATCAACAAAGAACAAGACGAAAAAACCAACAAACAATAACAAGATGAAAAAGCAACAAAAAACAAGACGAAGAAAACAACAAAGAATAACAAAAAATCAACAAAGAACAAGACGAAGAAAACAACAAAGAATAACAAGACGAAAAAAGCAACAAAAAACAAGACGAAGAAAACAACAAAGAATAACAAGACGAAAAAGCAACAAAAAACAAGACGAAGAAAACAACAAAGAATAACAAAAAATCAACAAAGAACAAGACGAAGAAAACAACAAAGAATAACAAGACGAAAAAGCAACAAAAAACAAGACGAAGAAAACAACAAAGAATAACAAAAAATCAACAAAGAACAAGACGAAGAAAACAACAAAGAATAACAAGACGAAGAAAGCAACAAAGAACATGATGAAAAGGCAATTAAGAACAAAATTAAGAAGAAGGCAACAAAGAACAACATGATGAAGAACACAACTAAGAACAACATGAATAAGAAGGCAACAAAGAACAACATGATGAAGAAGGTAGCAAGACGAAGAAAACAACAAAGGATAACAAGAAAAAGTAAAAAAAGAACAACATGACGAAGAAGACGGCAAGACGAAAAAGGCAACAAATAACAAGACGAAGAAGACAACAAAGAATAACAAGAAAAAGGCAACAAAAAAACAGCATGATGAAGAAGGCAGCAAGACGAAAAAGGCAACAAATAACAAGACGAAGAAGGCAACAAAGAATAACAAGAAAAAGGCAACAAAAACCATCATGATGAAGAAGACAACTAAGAACAACACGAAAAAGGCAACTAAGAAAAACATGATGAAGACGACAACTAAGAACAACATAAGGAAGGCAACAAAGAACAACATGACGAAGAAGGCAGCAAGACGAAAACAATAAAGAATAAGAAGAAAAAGGCAACAAAGAACAACATTATGAAGAAGACAACTAAGAACAACATGAAGAAGAAGACAACAAAGAACAACATTATGAAGAAGACAACTAAGAACAACATGACGAAGACAGCAAAGAACAAAATGACGAAGAAGGCAACAAAGAACAGCATGACGAAGAAGGCAGCAAGACGAAGAAAACAAAGAACAACATGAAGAAGACAACAAAGAACAACATGAAGAAGAAGGCAACAAAGAACAACGTGACGAAGAAGGCAGCAAGACGAAAAAGGCAACAAATAACAAGACGAAGAAAACAAAGAATAACAAGAAAAAAGCAAAAAAGAACATGATGAAGAAGACAACAAAGAACAACGTGAAGAAAAAGGAAACTAAGAAAAACAAGACGAAGATTGCAACGAAGAACAAGAAAACGAATAGGATAGCAAAAACAAGACAAAAAAGGCAACAAAAACAATACGAAGAAGGAAACAAAGAACAAGAAGACAAAGAAGCAACAAAAGACGAGAGGAAGGTGGCATCGAAAAATAAGACAAAGAAGGCAACAAAGAAAAACAAAACGAATGAGGCAGCAAAGAACAAGACGAATAGGGCAGCAAAACAATACGAAAAAGACAACAAAGGACAAGATGAAGAAGGCAACAAGCTCTAAAAGATGGAGACAATGAATACGAAGACGAAGAAGGTGACAAAAACCAAGAACACGACAGAGACGACGAGAAGAATAGCAAATATATTTCATGGAGAACGTTACGGTGCACAGCGCGAACAGTTGTGAGAAATAATGACGTGCAGGGGTACACGCCTTGGAACAAGAAAGCTGCAGAGCATCACGCTCCGTAAATTCACACTTTTTCGATCGTCACCCCTCGAGGTGACCTCCATCGTGTGAGGTCACACCGTCACGCTGTAACTTACTGAACCCGTGCGGCACTTCTTGTGTACAGCGGCGGAGGAGAAAGTTTTGACATGAAGGGAAGTGCGAGTCTCAAGATTTTGGCGGAAGTGTACATTTTTAACATTCCTGACTCCAAACAACATACAGTGAAACCTGTCTAAAGCGGCCATCTGAAGTTACCTCGTAAAATGGCCGTTTTATCAGGTGGCCGCTTGATTAAGGTTGCGGTTTTTTATGAATACTGAATTTCACTGACTTTTTAGTACTGTGCGCGTACAACACTCGTGCATATTAATGTCAGCCTCTTCCATTCTTGCAACTAGCCTTTTCAAAACTCAATTTCTTCGCCCTCGCACACTTGAATCATTCGTACACCGGGGACAAAACAACTAGAGGCTTCAGTGACGTCACTACAGAAGAGCCCACTCACAACAGAATTGTTCGTTTCAATACAAACTGAAAATGTTGACCACTTACTTTCACTGATCCACCTGCGCTCTCACAATACAATAACTCCCGTTCAGAAAATGTTTTGCAGCTGAATGGTACCGTACCTGCTAGTGCGGGAGGAGGGGTGGTCGGACCGCTTAAAAGTAACGGCCTCCAAGCTTCTAGATGTTCTGTCTCCAGTGTAAACGAAATCGTTCACATTACTAAACACAGATTCTCTCTTCTTTTTTGGCCACCATGCATATTTTCCTCCCATTCTTTTAATATTTCATCTTAATTATACAGTGTATTTGTGTCCTTCCACATTTGAATATTTCTGCAATTTTTTTCGCAGATGTTCCTTCTCACTCTCTTCAATCATTTTTCGTCTCACCTCTAAACTTAATACCACTCTAGATTTATTGTTAGGCATGATTTCTCTCTCAAACTAACGTCACAGTTCCTCTGAATCAACTGAATGAAAAGAAGAAAAATTCGTAAAAGCTGGTCCAAATAGAAAAAGATGGAAAGAGGAGAAAAAAAATTCGAATGGTTAACTACTGACCTAAAACATACTGTGACATTTTCGATAGAAAACGTCCGGTGTTTCAATCCTTTAAAAACGAGTAAGAATTTATAGCTGTGCAAGGCCGGAGTGGAAAGTGACAAAAGAGTCATAAAACAGTAACCAACTAACCCCAAGATATGGAGGGTGTACTGTTGTACACTTAGCTATTGTACTCGTGATATTGCTCCTTGTCCTCCAACCATCGAAAAAATAGGTCAGACAGTATCCGTGAAAAAAATTTTTGTTGGACAGTGACCGTTATAGTCAGGTTCCAATCCAAACAGACTTCGGCCGCTGGCCGAAGCATGAGGTGGCCACTAAATAAAGAGACAATTTGTATTGATCTTATGGCAAATCCAATTGGTTCCAGAGAAAATTGGCCTTTTGGCCAGGTGGCCGTTTAAATGAAGTGACCGCAAAGGCAGGTTTCACTTTAATCTAAAACCATTAGATCATCGAGAACTGTAAAGAATGCATTGTACTCACCTTTCCGTAAAATGAGCGTTTAATGAGGTGCAACTTGATAATGAACTGATGTCGAAACCTCCTTTCAAAGTACTCACAAAGATCTTGACTGCAGAAGCATAAATGCAAAAAAATTAGCTGCTCGCACGTAGGCTTCTACAAGGTTGAGGAAATGAACTTGCTTCTTGTTAGAATATTATCGCAAAATTGAGTAGTGCCTAGCCTTGAATAGATAATGCTGAGTTGTCGAAGTGTGTCAAGTACACGACATAATAATAATAATAATAATAATAATAATAATAATAATAATAATAATAATAATGTTTTTTTCTGGCAGAGTTAAGGCCATGAGGCCTTCTCTTCCACTCAACCAGAGGATAAACAGGAAATAAGATAGGTGTCCGTGATATGACCATGCTAAGGTTTGAGAATTTTTCTAGCCGCCATTTTGAAAAAAAATGTAAACCACTTTTTTCTTACTCGTTCTCAGTCTAATGGACTTTCTTAAAACAATTTCCTTTCCCCATAAAAATAGCTTTAATTGTCCAAGAAGTCCCAAATTCCAAAAGTCTACCTAGTGGCCATATCAGGAACATGTGCACATGATATGGCCACCCCTTGTTCCATGTTCTACAAATCGTGATTGTGTTCACTTTGATAGCGCATTTGTGCTAAAATTAAATAATTTTGGTGTAAAATGAATAAACATGACACTTAATATTCTTTTTTATAATTCAAAAGTGTAGTCAAAACAGGTTTTTACATAAAAAAATAAGTTTTTTTTCTTAAAGTATAAAATTTTTGCGTAATCCCAGCTATAAGGCATGTAAATTTGTCTGGTGAAAAAATAAAAGTGAAATGAACTTGATATGACCATGGTGCATTTGATATGGCCATATCAGGAGCAGGTAAGCTTTCACGAAAATCGTTTGATTATGAACAACTCGTAAAAGATACGCCATCATCGACAACACCAATCAACAGAGCATTAAAAACTGAATGGAGTACTATGGTTTTCATGAGACAAGTCTTTGAAAAACATGCATAAAACAAAGGAGACTTACCAGAGTAAAATAAGAAAAAGAGGTCACATGAAAACCGCAAAACAGGCAACTGACGCCATATTGCTCAACCTGACTGGATGGAAAACGATCAAGTGACATACCAGGATGCCCTTTCACTGGATGCTGCTGCAATTTAGCGGTTTTTTTTGGTTAACTAACTCACAATAGGGGGGTGGCCATATCAGGAACATGGCCGTTACAGGAGCACCCACCTTACATGGTAATATGATGTTAGTACAACAGAAAGTTATAGGTATACCTAAGACAAGATCTAAACTGAAAAAATATGCATAAGCCAGAAGATTTTTCGAACTTAAATACCTACTTAAACGAATTTGACAGACATTGTTGTTTTTAGATAAGTTACTAGTAAATTAGGTTACTTTTTATTCTACACTTATCACTTTTAAAACAATGAATTATTAGTATTAGTATTTAGTATTTATTTATTTAACTTGGTAGAGATAAGGCCGTCAGGCCTTCTCTGCCCCTCTACAAAGAGATTCCAACTACAATATGAACAATAAAATTACAATTAGTATTACATTTATAATTACAATTACAAATAACATTACAATTAGTATTAAATTTACAATTACAATTACAATAAAATCAAAATACGAAACATATGTATATTATTTTATTTTATGACGAGCGTTTTCGCTTTGCGGCATGATCAGGTTTCATGTGAACATAACAGGAACACATTATAGAATATCTGGTTGACAACATACAATATGCATAAATTAAAACACTGCGACATAGACTAGAAACTCTGGTGATTTTTAGGAGCATGTCAAAATTTAGGCCTATATGTGATTTATGAGGATTTGCTCATCTTTGTTCAATATGGAAAAGTAGAAATATAGAAAATATTATACACAGTGAATATGTATTAAATGTTTGATAAAAAGTTAAAATACAATTAAAAACAGTTTTAAGAACACATACTGAATAAATTAATTGTAGTACATGGTTGTTAAAATTACATCTGTGTTAATGCTGACAATTGCTATCAGTTGTCTACAGTCAGAGATCTAGTGTATATCGTTGTTGTTCCTGCAATAACTCCTGTGACATATTTATCGATTTTCATATTTTTGCTCTATTAAATAACTTAAATAGTGATACAGCAAATAATCAAATCTCCTATAAGTAATTATATTTCTTTGTTTCAAAAATGTAAGAATTCACAGTCTCCTATGTACGGCAGCCATACGATGTTAATAGTAATATGCGTTACACGAGCGGTATGTTGAAGTTTTCATGTTCGAGGAAAAGTTTGAAAAAGCGAAACGTAGTTGAGCTTTTTAATTTCCGGGAATTGAAAGAAAACATACCGCTCGTGTATCGTACATTATTTTGTGCGAAGATCGTTTATTACATACCTGAAAGAGGAATTTCTAATTAGTTGCAATGAAATCTCTTGGTTTCTGTTCAATGACGACAAATTTGCAAAACAAAAATATCTATCTTCAACATTGTTGCTTTAAAGTGTTTTCTGTGTTTACTATACTCCAGCATCCCGTGATATACGTCTGTCCTTTTTTCCCCCAGTCTATAAATGCGAACTTAAAACAAACGGTAAGGTTATGTAATGATTTAGAGTTTACTTAATTTTGCAAATATTTAAAAACAATAATTAACATTGCAATTTAGGTGAAATTGCAGTGGTAAGTTTCCAATTTATAATTATTACTATATTGAACGTCTCTAAAAATAATATTGTGACAGCGACGTGAGAATCGAACTCACGACCAGCGTCCCGCATGAAAGCAGATCGCACAGGCTGCACGGAACATTGAGTGACGTCGCGCGGTGGAGAGAAGAGAGAGGGTGTATTACGTCACGCGACGAGTTTGCGCGCGCATCTGGTGCTGGTAGAGAGGAGAGGGCTCTGGATTTCTCTGGAATGCCATCTCTAGAGACGGATGGAACCTTCGAGGTTACGTCACTGTGGTTATAAATTACGGTCGCGAAGGAACGACAGCAGTTTTTTTTCTGAGTTTTCAGTTATTCAGTCAGTGAGAAAGCCAGAGCAAGGAAGCCAGTCTTGTGTACCGGAGTTCGACTCGAGTGTGCGTCCGCATCTGCGTCAGCATCCGAAGGCCTGAGTTCGAGTGCAGTGGACCGCAGTTGGAGGGACCTGAGTTCGAGTGCAGTGGACCGCAGTTGGAGGGACCCGAGTTCGAGTACAGTGAACTGTCTCTGAAGGTCTGTGGTTCGAGATACTGTGAACTCGAGTGACTGAGATAGAAGAACTGTGAACTGAGAACTGGTAGTTCTGATTTGTAAATAGTGCTTTGTAAATATTAGTTAAGATTAACAGTTCATTGTTGTGCGTAATAGTCCAAGTAAATTATCATTGTCGTCGGTGGAGTGCTATAACGAATACTGTGTTGAGTGAGGATCCAATTGTTGACGAGAGCGTTTAAGGCGAATTGTAGAAAGGAATTATTGTTGTGACGAATAAATTACATTGTTGTTACTAATAAAAGTCACAATATGTTAAAAGCCTAAAGGAGTAAAATCAATATGTCACTTAAGCGGTAAGAAGAGGGAAATTGTTATGTTTGTTAGGTTGGGAATACTGAATGTGGAATTTTAGATTTTCCGCGGATTGGTTTTGTGCGGAAACCAAGCAAATACGCACGATCTCGCACACATGTGTTTTTCTTCCTACTGTAAAATTGTATATTTTGTACGTAGGAGTTATTGCAGGAACGACGACGATATGTATTTTAAAATTGTCAACATTAACACAGATGTAATTTTAACAACTACTACCTACTACAATTAATTTATTCAACATATGTTTTTAAAACTCTTTCTAATTATATTTTAACTTTTTATCCAACATTTAAGACATATTCACTATGTATAATATTGTGTATATTCATAGTTTTTCCATATTGAAAGTGATGAGCAAATACCTCATGAATCACATATAGGCCTATATTCTGATATGCTTCTAAAAATCACCAGAGTTTCTAGTCTATGTCGCAGTGTTTTAATTTATGCATATTGTATGTTGTCAACCAGATATTCTATAATGTGTTCCTGTTATGCTCACATGAAACCTGATAATGCCGCAAGGCGAAAACGCTCGTCATAAAATAATATACCGGTATATTTGAAGGGTTCAGAGCCATAGTGGGCCAAGCGCCATTTATTAAAAACGGAGAAAGCAAGGGTTAAAGTTAAATGAATACCATAGTTTAATGAAGATTGACATATCATTTAGTTTGAATGTGTATACTTTATATTACTTGTTATATGTTTCCATTGAATTATGGTGACTGTTACACTTTTACTACGTCATACTACTTTTGACCAATAAAACGGTACGAAAGGACCTCTTTCAACCAATCATGGCTGCTTATCGCACAATTTTATCGCGTCCCTAGCATTTGTTTAATTTTATCGCGTCCCTAGCATTTGTTTCTTTGTTTGCCAACATTTCAAACTGCGCTGGTCTGGAAGTCAAAAAAAAAAAAAAAAAAATTACAAACCACTCCAGTCGATGCTCAGCAGTTTCAAATATGACTCGCATTGGCATTCAAGAACAAGAATTAATAAAGATCACTGGTCATACCTATGCATCTTCCCTGAAATCCTATTTACAAATAAATGAAGAGCACCATTCGGAAATCCTGAATAAGTTGAGGAATACACCATGTAGGCCTACATCAACGAGTTCCACTTCTTTTACGCACACGTCCAATATAACACCAACTGAACCACCAACCATTAAAACATTCAAATTTGAAAATTGTACATTCAATAATTATTCCTTTTAAAATTATTCATGTTTATTTTTTATGTCATCGTCGTTAATTAAAACTTTTCTAATACTTGTATATATTATTTAGGTTATGTTATAGCTTCTGCTATATGATATTATGGATAGTCACGTATCAGTGATTGTTTAATATTAAGATTTATTGAAAATCATCTGTCAAGTGACGTTGATTAGCTGGGATTCGGATAACTGAAGTGGAATGCAACTGTTTTAATAAAAATGAAACTGAATCAACAAAGCCTTCTTGACTAGTAACACTGCCATCGTGATCTAGATCAAGAAGGCATTGCTAGTAATCGTCTACAGAGTTCAATGAAGATTCCATAGTTGGCACAACTGATAGCAAGATAACAGCTAATCATAACACACTACTGCCATCTAGCATGCATCTAGCGTAATATTTGTAATGTTGAGATGGTACAATAATACATTTGAAGACAGTTGTATTTTCGTAAGTCAATTAATATTTTAGTGTAATGGAGTACTTCGTTACTTCTAATCTTTATATACTTTGTTCTAATCGTGTAATAGTCATTTAAATCCCACTCATGTTCCACTCGCAGATTTATCGATAAAATCAAAACCTCTAGTGATATTACTGTTGATAACTTCATTTTAACCCTTGTTTTAGTAAATGGCGCTTGGCCCACTATGGTGCTGAACCCTTCATTTATACTCAGTGATATAATTCATTGTTTTAAAAGTGATAAGTGTAGACTGAACAGTAAACTAATATAATTAATCTACTTAAACTAGGTGACAAATTAAATTACATGATTACTTTATAAACTAGTTACAATTGTGAATTTTAATTATAATCTGGGACATTGTGCGTTCTAAAATAAGATGTTTTACTTTGGATTTGAAAGCGTTTAAGGTCGGGTAGCCCCTAACATCTGTAGGTAATGAATTCCAAGAACGGATAGTGTCTATTGTAAAAGACGAAGAATACGCGGAAGTTTTGTGGAAAGGGACTGGCAATAGAGTATCGCATCGTGACCGGATATACAGATTATGAAATCGTGATGCGAGGTATTCGGGGGGGGGGGAAGTTGGGGACAACTCGCCACAGAAAATTGGCCACAGAGGCAACTAGCCACATAATTGAAAGGCAATTGGCCATGTACTAAAATTCGCCACAGCTTGTAATATATGAAGGCAATACTCAAATTCGCAACAATTTATATATATATATATATATATATATATATATATATATATATACGTGTATATATTTCTGTGGTAACACAAGACAAATCCAGAAGCTGTAAACTAATTCGGAACTATGGCGGAAGAAATTCGCTTCACAAAATCAGAAAGAGGCTCTGACAAATTAATATATCTTGGCTACATGTACACGAGACTTAGAGAAAATAAGAATGGAGTTGTTTGGCGCTGTGACATGCGTGGCGGGTGTAATTCAACAGTCCCATTATCAGAAGATGGCAGCAGTGTATTCAAAGAACCGTCTGAACACAAGAATCATTCTGCAGACTGGGGAAGGATTAAGGCAAAGGAATGTGTAGAGAACATGAGCAAGGGCGGGGACTTCCCGAGAATCAACTTCTGTCATTATTCAAAATGAGTTGCAGCGTATTGCAAGCGAAGACAATGTGAATCTACCGAAGAAACCATCTGTTAAAAAAACTGTGCGCCGTGCCAGGAAGCTGCACCTACCACCTGAACCAAGGAATATTGACGAACTGAACGTTATAGCCGACAGATACACTAAGACCGTACAAGGAGGAAGGTGGTTGTATTTTGAACCTGAGGACAACGTGAAAGTTATCATATTTGCCACTAATTCACATTTAAATAAATTGTTACGGTCCCATTTTTTCATAATGGACGGGACCTTTATGTCCGCTCCTTCAATCATGCTGCAACTTTACACTATACATGTCAATGGAATGGATGCTTGTAGTAATGACGATGATGGAACGGAATACCAGGGAGGCGTATGAAACACTCTTTCGAGTATTGAAACGAGAAGTAGGGCGACGTTTTGAAAATCAATTAAACCCAAGATTCATATCTATTGATTACGAAGTAACTGTTATAAACGTAATCAAAAGTGTATTTGACGGAGTTAAGGTAGCTGATTGTCTTTTCCACTTAGCCCAGTCTTTCTGGAGACGGCTTCAGACCGAAGGATTGGTGCAGCAACATAGTGTTGAAGAAAATTCAGAATTGAGGCACAGTTCCTCTCAGTCGTGGTAAATTGTCTATTTGTAGCGAATTGTCTATTTGTAACGAATTGTGTATTTGTGGCGAATCGTCTATATGTGACGAACTGTCCCTATTACCAATTTTCTGTGGCCAATTGTCCGCAACCGAGGGGTTGATGGGTCCAAAATCTGATACAGAAGAGAAAGCCAATGCAAACTGCGTCTGTCAGCCAGCCGGGGCCAAGACAATTCATTGAAAGACGGTGAAATATGACCACAGAGACGGTTATTACATATAAACCGAACACAGGCTTTATGGACACGCTGTCATTTTTGGGTCAAGTCATAGCTGAGATTACTTAATAGAACGTCACAGCAGTCGAACTGCGGCACGATAAGTGTCTGGACTAAGATTTGTTTTAATTTAAAACGAAGAAAACTTCTTTATTTTGTCAAAGTGAATGCAGTATAGAAAATACTTTTTTACATACATGTTTATTCTGTGTGGCCCAGTTTAAGTGTTAATCGATATGAACACCCAGATTTTTCACAGTTGCACTAAACGGGATTTCAATGTTATTTACAACTACGACGGGGAGAACAGATTTGTAAAATTTCGGTAGGAGTCTCTGAATTCCTAGTAAGATAGCCTGTGATTTTTCAGGTTTCAGAATCAATCCAAATTTCAGTGATCAGGAGGTTAGAGATTTTAAATCCGAATTTGATTTACTTGTACTGTCTTTCATCGAATCAGGATTGGCGTGGATTTACAGTTGTACATCGTCCACATAAAGATGGTAACGACAGTGTGGTATTGCTTCTGAGACAATGTTTATGTATATTGAAAACAGAAGAGGCCCTAAAACAGAACCTTGGGGAATCCCAGTCTCCAAGATGCGCCATGCTGAAAGCCTATCATTAAGAGAAACCCTCTGACATAATAATATGTCAAGTGACAATGTAGCATTTCGGCAGGATAACAACTGAACTACTTTCTTCAATTTTGCTCGCGTTTTACATAGAGAGAATCGAAACCCGGTATTTTTAACGAGAAGAAAGAACTCTATCGCAAAGCCATAAAGGCTTCGTAGGGAATATTTCGTTCCGTGGCATATAGATACGTCGCTGCTACGACTTGACTTCATCCTCGGACCTCGATTGTTTATTATTTACCCGTGTGAATCTCACGTTAATCCTATCCCGAACGACACAGACAAATTCACGCTACAGGAGAGCGACCATTTTCCGTGTCAAAGGGTGTACAGTGTAGACTGCCAACAACAGTTCTTTACTTGTCTTTTTAAGAGACACTGGAACTGATTTTGAAATTTTCACAGTTTTTATTAATTTCTTTCAAATTCGGCGGGTTTGTTGTGTCTGTACATTTAAATAGCAGTAGGCCTACCAAATTTCATCAAGTTCCATTCATTAGTTCCTTAGGGCCGTATTCATAGACATTATTAGCTCGGGCTTCCGGTGGATGATCAACGAACTAACGTGTTTAGTATTCATAAACGAGTGTTATAGGGGTACCACTTTGTAAATGCAGTTGTAATGCGCATGCGCTAATCTCCCCTCCTACAGTTCTTGTTCATGGCGAGCGCTGAATTCGTAGGGAGTACAGTTGCGCCAAAGTGAAGTGAAGTGGTAGTATAAAATAAATAAATGAATACTAGTAATAGTGCTGTGTGTTTAAGTTATAACCAGAGTATTGACATGTCTTTACGTGAGTAATATTGCTTGATCATAAACTCATGGATGAATGTTCCCCAGAAAAATAGACGAAATTATGCGAGCATGTGCGGAAATCAGAGGACAAATATTTTGACCAGAAGTGTACAGTTGAAGCGGAAGTAAAGAACACAATCCAATAAGAGTCTCGATAATAGCGACTTAGCACCGCCAACTTCGGTTAAGACACAGATTCTGATTGGTGATCGACGTCGGGGAATGCACAGAGGGGAACACGCAGCGAGTATGGGAGACGGAAATGATTTAGGTTTCCGCCATAGCTGCCTTTTCTAAGTGGTCTAGCTATAGCATATGATGTGATATGAATCCTGTACAAGTAATCAGTCGATAGCCGGGGCTAGTTTAGCATGCTCGTAGCGCGGGCTAGCGAAATGTCTATGAATAGCACCCTAAGATATTAATTTTCACTTATTTTAATGATATTAAATTATGCGTAAATTCGAAACATCCCTGACGGCTTCAGAATTGTTTTTGCTTTTAAAACATTTCTGTGAAGGACTTAAATTTAATGATTAAGAAAATTGCTCATGGATTTTTAAATTTGAGAATATGTTCATGAGAAAAAAAATTTCCTTATGAACCATAATTTTTGCTTGATAATTTTCCTTAATTTTTAAAAGTTAAAAATGTATATCATGAAAAGTTTTCAGTGAATATCCGATTCCATGTACAGCTTTGTGTTTTGGAGTATGCTGAGCATTCTTGCAAAGTTTCATGTAAATCGGAGCAAATGAAAACTTCTAGAAATTTTATTATTGACCAAAAACGTAGTTTTGTAAAAAAATTAATTTTTAGTGGGTGTGGCAGGTTTAAAAGAACTGCGCGTAGTATTTAAAAATCATCGCCAGACCTTCAAATATAGGGATAAATATAGGACAGAATGTTAAACAAATGTGTAACATATTTATGTAAAAATAAATACAAACTTATTTATTTTTACCATTTTGGCCAAAAACTGAGTCCCAGTGTCCCTTAATAGGCCTAGTACATTCTGTTTAATGCATTATTATTATTATTATTATTATTATTATTATTATTATTATTATTATTATTACTAGCCGTACCCGTGCGCTCCGCTGCACCCGTTAGAAATAAATATAAAGTAATTACATAATTAAAATAGGACATTTGATCCAGGGAACATTCGTGTTTGATAGAAGGATAAATCGTTTATTAGGTTACTTAATTTAAATTGTATTAAAAAATTAAAATGCGATCATTTTGATCCAGGGACCACTCATTTGGTCATAAAAATTATTTTAGGAAATACAGGAAACGAATGTACAAAGTAGCCTATCAAGTTTTCTGTGCATAAGAATCTATTTTAATCTTACCTGTCCTCGATTCACTCAGAAGTTACTGTAATAACATTATAGCATTATGTCCATCTAGAGAAACTACACTTTCCAATGGTGAATTAATAATTAATTATACAAATCGGTTAATTTAGCTTCCGATATTATTTCATACAAACACAGAAACATTCTCTGTAGGCTATGTTTCATAGCTTTCGATTGTTGTTGTCCAAGGTCCCTTAGAGACGAAGTCATTTGTTTTTTATTTTTTATTACACTGCCTTAGATGGCGTTGTTATTGTAATTTTGAAACTCATTTATCTCATTAAATATCAGTCCTATCAAAATTTTGCATAGAATAAAACTTATCGGCAATTATTTTTAAAGAAACTTTTGTTATGTAATATGTTTCATGAAAATTAATAATAAGGGAGATATTTCGATTTATTTAATTCAGGCCCCCTTATAACCCCCCTTTTAAATAAAATATTTTGAATGCCATATAACCTAAATTCTAAGCTACAACGAACTTAATTTATATTCCAATTTTCATATAAATCGGTGCAGCCATTATCGCGTGAAAAGGTAACAAACATCCAGACAGACATACATACAAACAAAAATTTCAAAAAAGCGATTTTCGGTTTCAGGGCGGTTAATTATATATGTTAGAACCAATTATTTTTGGGAAATCAAAAGTTACCAGAAAAATTTCGGCTACAGATTTATTATTAGTATAGATTATTATTATTATTATTATTATTATTATTATTATTATTATTATTATTATTATTATTATTATTATTATTATTTAAGGATTGACTGTTAATCCTTAGCTTATTTCATCCCATTCATTAGTTACACTTAAATCTTACAGCAAATTGTATTTGTTTATCCTAATTCCTGTGCAGCCGTTGTACGCAATCATATGGATTCTCTCAAGAATCTTGTTACTTTTTTTTTCTTACTTCATCTGCGTGAAGCCCTTGCAATGTATTCAATTTTAGGGGAGGTTTCGACATAAGCTCTTTAAAAGTTCCCTTCTGAGTGTGTAGAAAGCACACGCCGTTAATTTTATTCCTATTACAGCGCACCGTGGGTCCCTTTCACAGAGACGGACTCTGTAATGAAAATATTGCGTGGACGTTCCGTTCCGTTCCGGAACTTTACTGCTTCGGTTCCTTTCTCGCTCTAGTGGAGCCGAGATGGAGGTGACAGCAGCGCCACGGTGAAAGCTGCCGTGACCCTCCTCCCACATATCACACCGCCTGCATATCAGCCAGGTCAAGGTCGCGCAGCTATTCATTTGTCAGCGTTGTTCATTTGTCGGCGCTGTTCATTTGTCAATGAATAACAATAACGCATGTAATTGTATATGAATAAAAATGGCCAACAAATGGCTACATCTGTGCTGTTAAGATTAAAAATGGGTTCCATTGAAAAGACACGTACTTTCTCATCAGATATGTTACGCAGTTATTAAAATAATAAATAGTCCCTATGAAATTTAGGTCGTAACAAATTATTAAGATCATATTTCACACTGCCACAAGCAGCGTTCCTATTCTGTTTGGTAATTACGCAGTTGAATACTAGATGGCAAGTGCTTAGTTTTCCCTTGACCTATTACCATAAGTTTTAGAGTAGAGTGGGAAAAGTTGTTATTTCCTCGTTAAGGTACGGTCACACGTCGCTACTTTTGCAGCGCTACTGTTATACTGCAGCTGCAAAAGTTGTGTGTCGTGTTCACACGTAAGCCAAAAGTAGCGCGCTGCACGCTACTTTTCGTGCTGCGCAACCCGAGTGCTGCAAAAGTTGCAACTGGAGGTTGCGAGTCTGTTCACACACAAGGCGCTACTTTTGCAGCCGCAGTCATGCTGCAGGTTTCCATCTCCGTGTTGACTTCTCAATATACATTTTGTGGTTATGTTCGCATTATTAAGAAACTCATGCGAAAGCTTCCTTATCTATTATTTGCTTTTCTGTCGTATCTAGTATTCAGAAATTTACATTATTTTTACTATAAAGCTTTTAAAAACGCCTATATACTTAAATAATAACCAACAGCATATTCACATAATCAATGTTGGCAACCCTCCTGTTTGGAACTACGCTACGGAAAATTTAAAAAATGAATTATATCGTCACCAATTATGCTCAGACTGTGTTGTGTATTTAATAACTGTTACAAATAATTTATTTTCATCACATTTAACATTAAAATATATCCAAGCAATAAAAGTATCATTGGCACATTTGGGTGGTAACACTGGTTGCAACCGCAGCAAAAGTTTCAACAAAACCGATATCAAAAATGCTGCGGCTGCAACCCTGAGAACCCTGTTCACACGTCGCTACTTTTAAGCTGCGCGCAGCATGGAAAAGTAGCGGGCAGCAGGTTCGGCAGCCGCTACTTTTCGGGTGGCACCGTTGTTCACACGTCGCAGTACAAGAGTTGCGCAGTTTTTTGTACTGCAGCGCTGCAAAAGTAGCGACGTGTGATCGTACCTTAACGGTTCCAACTGTTCCAGTTCCTTGAAAATACTAGGTTCCAAATAACAGTTCCGAAATAACAGTAGGGCCTACCATATTACGTAACTACAAGGTGCACAGTGGTATCTTGGAACCGCACGGTTGACTAGTATCTGATGGAACAGTAGTATTTTTAAAACAGGTACGTACTACTAGTATGTAATATAACAGTGGTAGTTGGGACACTAAATGATTACATACTTCCCTGTATGCCATGTGTTGCAGTATTGATGTCATAGTGAGCCGAGATGTGAATTCGTAGAACAGAAATGTTTTCTAATGCCAAATTGAATTCGTTGATCAGGTTTGTTCGAAGCAGGAAATATAATGCAATTTTAAATTATTTGTAAATTTTATTGGTCACGAAATCGAAGTGGATCCCAATTGTAAATAAAACCTAACCTATTCCTTCCCTTCTGCTCAGCTCAAGTTTACAATAGTGTTCAATTTCTCCAAAAATTAGTAAATAAAAGCTATAATCATTTCGGCAGTGCTAAAATTCATATGAATACCGCCATGAAGGGTAATAATCTCACTGTAACGAAATATGAAAACTTACCGTTGTATTTTCGTAAATGAAAAACTTCGACAACTTCTGTTTCAACATAATTTAGTTTAATTTCAAGAACTAGTAGGGGAAAGGTCCCTATATTGAACCGTATCTTAAATTGAAACACTCTGTTATTTCCCAAACTGTTCGACAGAGTGCACCACAATTTAAGTAGAAGAGTACTATGTAGCGCAGTGAATGCTGGGTACAGTTGACCTTGCGTTCGGAGCAATGGTTTCAGCTGTAATAAGTGTTTCGTGTTTATGGTGCTTCTGATGTAATATTTGACTCTCCTAGCTAAGCTTGTACGACAAATCAGGCAAGATTGTGATAATCTTAATCTATTGCATGTTGTTAAGTGTTTACATAGCAACAATATTCATGCGTAAACTTTTTCAATCAACACGTTTCCGTGTTTTACAGTTGCTAAATAATCTGAAATGGTTTTGCCCGTAATTTGAACCACCGTTTAAACCCTATATTGAACCGGTCCAATTTAGGAAACATTGTTTTGTTTTATGAGCTTCCAACTCGTGCAAATAGATATACCTGACAAGTGGTGAAAGAGGCACCAACACAACCTAAGTGTGTTGCATGAGTGTCACAAGGACTTACGTTCTTCCCATGTTGATTTTCAAATGGCTGACATTTAAGGGTGAACTGAACACCGGTACACCACCAGGTGCAATATGCACATGTTCTGAAAGTGGATGGATTACTAGCAAGTTATTTCTTAAGTGGTTACAATGTGTCATCACCATTGTGAAGCCCAGCACTAATAACAAAGTGTTACTTATACTTGATGGCCATTCCACCTACACCAAGCTATCATTCTTGCTCGGGAAAATGGTGTTGTAATGCTTTCTTTGCCGGCACATACTACAACGCACAGGCTTCAACCATGTGACGTGTCTTTCTTCAAGCCCTTGTCATCATACTACAATCAGGCTGCAGACAAATAGCTTCGAAGTAACCCATCTCGAAATATAACTCAGTTCAGGTGTCAGCTTTAATAGGAGAAGCTTATGGTAAAGCTGCTACAGTGGTAAATGCAACGAGTGGATTTGCGAAAATTGGAATTTGGCCACTCAACAGAAACAGCGACTTCACTCCTACTGCCGTCAACCATGAGAATGAGCCTAACACAAGTGTTCCAAACTCATCTTTACAAAATTCACTTCCCTCTTTTCAATCTAGTAGGCCTTATACTTCTGAAGACATTTCTACTACCAAACCTCACTGTCCATAAAAATCTCCAAACATGACCAGGCGTAGGCCTAACACTGTTTGCTGAAATAGCTTCTATTCCTGAACTTACCACATCAAGGAAACAAAAACCACGTCAGTTGAAATCGTCACAAGCAGTTCACACAAGAATGAGTTGTAGGAAAACAAACAAGAAAGTAGCAGGTAGGCCTACATCGACACCAAGAAATAAACCATTAAAGAAAAAGCTACAATATGGTCAACCAGGAAATGAAGACAAGAATTGGTACTGCAAAATCTGTGAATTGTCGGAAATGATGGATATGATCCAGTGTATGAAATGTAGGATATGGCTTCACTAAAAATGTGCAAACGTTAGTCCTAAACAGAAAGTGTGTTACTGTGAAGACTGTGGATAATGGACTCTTTTATATAACAATGAAAGCCCTATATTTGTAATTCATGTTCTAAAAGGAAAGTGTTTTTTTATTATTATCTAAAAACTCCAGTTTTCAAGGAAATTGACATTATAATCACAAACTTCTTCTGTACTTTTGTTGTTAATTAAATAATTTCTTTAAGTATAGGACAAAAATATTTATATTTTATATTAATAAAAATGTTTCTGAATTTAAAATGATGTGGTTCATTTTAAGATAAGGCTGGTCCAATTTAAGGACCATGTTCCTAATTTGGACCATTTCGCACCTTCTCAGTTTTATTTTTTTATTTAAATAATGACAACATTAATTAGCAATTGTGTTGAGGCTATGTATAGCCAAAGAGTCTGCAAATGTAATGCAAATTTTCCTGATGACTTTGATGTGAGATTATTGCCACAATTTAGTGTTAAAGGCTAAGTGGTTCAATATAGGGGCCTTTCCCCTAATGAAACTAAAATTGTAAAATATTTGTAAATAAAACATAACCTATATATTTTCATCTTCCTTGATAAAATTCACAATGTAGTTACTATACTCTAATACAGGCATTATGCTAAAAATTGAGGAGCGTTTTTGCAAAAGTCGATAGATGCAGAAATTTTCGATAGCGAGTTGCATATGGATATCGTATGTTTTCTACCTCCGGAATCGATCTATGAAATCAGATTTACCAAAACCTGATTCATACTATATGTAGAGACTACCAAGCCTTCCAGGTTTTTTCAAAACTCGATAGATCCTGTCACTTAGTGTAATTTCTGTAAAATCTTGATTTCTGCATCTATCGACTTTTGCAAAAACGCTCCTCAATTGTTTGATTGGATCCTATACTCAGTAACATTAGTTTCAAGATAATGTGCACATTTTTTAAAGAGGCTCTTCATATCTTTACTATTTTATCTTTCACTTTAGATTCCAACATTTCTTTCAATGCGACGAAAGGATTCCCAATTCTGCTCTCAAACAGAGCGCCAACTTATATGGGCTAATAATTGTTTGATAGAACCCTATACTCAGTAACATTCGTTTCAAGATAATGTGCACATTTTTTTTAAAGAGGCTGTTCATATCTTTACTATTTTATCTTTCACTTTAGATTGCAACATTTCTTTCAGTGCGACGAAAGGGTTCCCAATTCTGCTCTCAAACAGAGCGCCAACTTATATGGGCTAATAATTGTTTGATAGAACCCTATACTCAGTAACATTAGTTTCAAGATAATGTGCACATTTTTTTTAAAGAGGCTGTTCATATCTTTACTATTTTATCTTTCACTTTAGATTCCAACATTTCTTTCAGTGCGACGAAAGGATTCCCAATTCTGCTTTCAAACAGTGGCACCAACTTATATTGGCTCGTGGGATCCGAGCCCACCCAATAATTTATCGTGTTATCATTATGACATTTATTTAACTTATACCTCAAATATTTGAGCCCACCCAGTGTTTTCTAAAAGTTGGCGCCACTGCTTTCAATAGTGCCAAACACGTTCCGTTCTGTAGAACAGGCGTTGTCATAATGTAGTTCCAAAGTGAAACGAGTATTTTGTAACAGCAAGTATTTCATACTAGCGTATTTTGGAACATAATATTCCAAAGTGCTGTTACGTTTTGGAACAGTTCCAAGTAAGGAACTGTTCGAAAATAACCGTTACGTTATTTTTTCTCCACCTCTAGTTAAGAGGCAGACTGATAACTTATTTAACTTATGTCACAATTTAACTAGATCAGTATTTACTGCGAACTGTATATTGTACTACCTGCAAATAGTAATCCTGTTTGATAATGAAGGTGGAACGGGGGCTTTACATGAACTCTACCGGGCCAGTTGATGATCACGGAGAACCTTACCAAGTTGGCGTGCTCTAATAGCCTGACAAAAATGTCTATTCAGATTCAGGTTTTAATTTATTTTGAAACCCTTTATTGTATGTTATGCTTCGCATTGTGTTTTGTGATTAAACTTTTCTTCTACCGTGCACCATATTCCAAGAAGAAGCTTCACCTCAGGAGTTTGAATGTTCCCTTGTTTTTTATTTGAATGTTCGTTTTTGTACATACATCTTGATTACACAACTTTTAACACTGTATCACTTCGGAATATGTATGATAAGACTTTCTTGTGTTAAATTTTAACGTACCTCGTTTACATGTTTCGACCTATTTATGGGTCATCTTCAGAACTGGTCGTTGTTGGTCTTGGCGCCTCTTGTTCTGTTTCCTGTGAGGATGTGTTCGTGTGGTATAGTGTAGAGTCAAAGAGTGTATGTGTTTTGAAATTGAGTTGTGTGTTGAGAATATCATTGAGGTGTGTTTTCGTGTGTCTGTATATTTCATATTGTTCTAGTGTGTTGAGTTTCTGGCTTTTTGGCTGGATGTGCAGTATTTCCATGTCTGTGTTGATGTCTCTGTAGGTGTGGTTGGCATTTGTGATGTGTTCTGCATATGTGGATGTGTTTTGTAATTTTGTTATGGTTGTGATGTGTTCTTTGTAACGTGTTTGAAATGATCTGCCTGTCTGTCCTATGTAGAAGTTGTTGCAGGTGTTACATTTGAGTTTGTATACGCCTATGTGGTTGTATTTCTTTGTTTGTGTGTTGAGATGTTTTTGTAGAGTGTTATTTGTTCTGTATGCGATGTTGTAATTTAATTTCTTGAATGAGGTTGCAATTTTATGTGTGTTTTTGTTTTCGTATGTTAGTGTGATGTATTTTTTGTGTTCTTGTCTTTGTGTTGTATTCTTCTGTTTTTTGTGGTTTTGTTTTGTCTTACTTATTATGTTGTCTATTATGTTAGGGTTGTATCCGTTTTCTTGTGCTATGTATTTGATTGTGTTTAGCTCTTCGTTGTAATCTTGTTAGTTCATTGGTATGTTGAGTAGTCTGTGTACCATTGTTCGGAATGCAGCTTGTTTGTGTTGTGTGGGGTGGTTGGATGTGTTGTGTATGTGTGTTGTTGTTATTGTTGTTGTTGTGGGTTTTCTGTATACTTTGAATGTGTGTTTGTTGTCTACTTTTGTTATTGTGATGTCTAGAAAATTTATGTATTTGTTGTTTTCAATTTATAATGTGTAGTGTAGCTTTGGGTGTATTTGGTTTATGTGTTGATGTAGGTTTTGGATCTGTCTTTTGTTTCCTTTGTATAGTATTAGTATGTCATCTACGTATCTGTGCCAATATATGATGTTGTCTGCGTGTTTGTTGTTGTCTTTGTTTAGTATGTATGTCTGTTCTATGTAGTGTATGAATATTTCTGCTAGTATGCTGGAAATGGGTGATCCCCTGGGTAGGCCTTCGGTTTGTGTGTAATATTTGTTATTGTATGTGAAGTTTTTGGTTTTTAGTTGGACTGTAAGGAAGGTGTGAATAAGCTAGAAGAAAGTCTCCTCGGCCCACGCATGGCCATCACGCACAACAGCGCGATTTCTTCATTGAATCCTTTCCTGTAACCTGATTCCAGATATGGTGCGTCCCAAAAAGAAATCACCTCGGAGTATCCTATGGCACACTTCGTAATTATTATAGCCGTCAGTATTAGGTGTCGAAATAGATCCTACGTTATGTTCCAAGTGGCATCGTGTGGAGAGAACTTCTGTTCGAATCTCAAAAAGACGAGTGGAGATTAATTTATCTGCTTTCCGAAATTGTTGGTCTTACCTTGTCTTTTTTTACAATCAATCAATCAATCAATCAATCAATCAATCAATCAATCAATCAATCAATCAATCAATCAATCAATCAATCAATCAATCAAACTCCTGTATCTCCTCATGAGGAGCATAAGGCATTCACAAAGTGCCTCCATCGGACCCTATTTGTAGCCAACTTCTTCACTTCGCTCCATGTTTTCCCCTTTCTAGCAATTTCCTCCAAAACTGTTCTCTTCCATGTATTTTTTGGCCTTCCTCTTGTTCTACTACCCTGGGGGTTCCAATCCAAAGCCATTCTTCCTACTGCTCCATCTTCTTTCCTGATTGTGTGCCCTGTCCAATTCCACTTTCGTCTTTTGATTTCTATTGTGATTTCTTTCTGATTTGTTATCTTCCATAGTTCTGAGTTTGTGATTATATCTGGCCATCTAATTTTTTTAATTCTTCGTAAACATCTATTAACAAATGTTTGCAGTTTATTTTGTATAATTTTACTTGTTTTCTATGTCTCACAGCCACATAATAAGACTGATTTTTTTACATACAGGGTGATTCAAAAGTCCAGTGACGTAGACAAACTCCGTTATTAGTGCAGGTAGAGAAAAATGAAAAGAGGGGGAAGCTGTTAGAAATGTGTAGTTTCCAATCGAATGTGTTTGAATATTTAACGTAGAATACACATAGAGCCTGTACACTAGTACGACATATCCGCCAATCCAATGCTGCCAAATTAGTAGCTTTTCCTCATCCCATTAGATTTTTACCTTTGGGGTCACTTAAAGGCTATGCAACATCAGTGAATGATGCAGAGGCGCTATTGCAACGTGTTGAAAATGCATGCCAATTGCTCCGTGATGACGACATGGTGTTTGAGCGAACTCGCCAGTCGTGTGTACGTCGTGCTCAGGCATGTGTAAACAATGGAGGGGGACACATTGAGCACCTTTTGTAAACTTTAAATGGCAATATTTTCCAAACATGTACTTGTGACACAACAAAAAAAGAACAAGAACAAAGTATGACCACTTCTCCAATAAATTAGCATTTTCCGTCAAATTTTCGTAGGCCTATATGGAATTATTATTCTAGGAGCACGCTCACGCGTTTTTCAATGACTGACCCTGTATATACAGAAGAGTTTTACAATATAGTCTACTAGTACAACACAGAGTTTTGTATTTTACATTAGAAAAATTATATTATGTGTGTTTATTTTTACAGGATACAGAACATGGTGGCTGTGCTGCGTTGTGGTGGTTACATTTTCACATGCGACAGCGCATAGAACTTCCAGACAAGGTAAGTGTATGTATTTTGAATGTTTTTTAAAGTAATCCTGATTATATTACCTCTCCTTCAAGATGTCCTATGATACCAAGACACAAATCCTTCTTGTACAATATATCCAATCATGTTCCCCAGACTCTATTAATTTGTTTAGGCCTAATCTGATTAAAGTTCTTAACTAAACTAGAAACTAGACTGCACACTAGTCATTGTAATTCTTGAACTGTGAACTCCAGAAAGAACCGTAACTACCTTCACAATTCTTCGCTATTCTTCTCTGTCTTCTGCCTTCCTTAGGGGAGAGTCGGGTAGTATCGGACATCGGGTAATATCGGACAGTGAGTTTCTTTCATGTACCACACGATGATAGTACCTGATTGACATGGTTACGTTTCTGTGATGTCGCATAGAGAAACGTAACCATGTCATTCAGGTACTACCATATGGTGGTAGATGAAAGAAACGCACTGTTCGATATTACCCGATATCCGACACTACCCGACTCTCCCCTACTTACTTACTGGCTTTTAAGGAACCTGGAGGTTCATTGCCGCCCTCACATAAGCCCACCATTGGTCCCTATCCTGAGCAAGGTTAATCCATTCTCTATCATCATATCCCACCTCCCTCCAATCCATTTTAATATTATCTTCCCATCTACATCTCGGCCTCCCTAAAAGTCTTTTTCCCTCTATAACACTCTATATGCATTTCTGGATTCGTCCATACGTGCTACATGTCCTGCCCATCTCAAACGTCTGGATTTAATGTTCCTAATTATGTCAGGTGAAGAATACAATGCGTGCAGTTCTGTGTTGTGTAACTTTCTCCATTCTCCTGTAACTTCATCCCTCTTAGCCCCAAATATTTTCCTAAGCACCTTATTCTCAAACACCCTTAACCTATGAATAATTTCAAGGGAAAAATTGTTCCGGGGCCGGGTATCGATCCCGGGACCTCTGGTTGAACGTACCAGCGCTCCACCACTGAGCTACCCGGGAACTCCACCCGACACCGTCTCAACTTTTCCCTTTATATCCACACAACTCGCGTGGGCTGACGAAACGCCAGAGACCCACAACGAGTGCACACAATCTCTGTGTGACTTGGAATTGTGGTTTTCTGTTAACGTACACAGTAACGTATATATTATGCAAATCTAGTCTTTCAGGTGAAGCTCCCTGTAAAGCAGATTTGAATAATTTCAAGGGAAAAGTTGAGACGGTGTCGGGTGGAGTTCCCGGGTAGCTCAGTGGTGGAGCGCTGGTACGTTCAACCAGAGGTCCCGGGATCGATACCCGGCCCCGGAACAATTTTTCCCTTGAAATTATTCAAATCTGCTTTACAGGGAGCTTCACCTGAAAGACTAGATTTACCCTTAACCTATGTTCCTCTCTCAAAGTGAGAGTCCAAGTTTCACAACCATAAAGAACAATCGGTAATATAACTGTTTTATAAATTCTAACTTTCAGATTTTTTGACAGCAGACTGGATGATAAAAGCTTCTCAACCGAATAATACAGGTATTGCCCATATTTATTCTGTGTTTAATTTCCTCTCGAGTATCATTTATATTTGTTACTGTTGCTCCAAGATATTTGAACTTCTCCACCTCTTCAAAAGATAAATTTTCAATTTTTATATTTCCATTTCGTACAATATTCTCGTCACGAGACATAATCATATACTTTGTGTTTTCGGGATTTACTTCCAAACCTATCTCTTTACTTGCTTCCAGTAAAATTCCCGTGTTTTCCCTAATCGTTTGTGGATTTTCTCATAACGTATTCACGTCATCCGCATAGACAAGAAGCTGATGTAACCCGTTCAATTCCAAACCCTCTCTGTTATCCTGGATTTTCCTAATGGCATACTCTAGAGCAAAGTTAAAAAGTAAAGGTGATAGTGCATCTCCTTGCTTTAGTCCGCAGTGAATTGGAAATGCATCTGACAGAAACTGACCTATACGGACTCTGCTGTACGTTTCACTGAGACACATTTTAATTAATCGAACTAGTTTCTTGGGAATACCAAATCCAATAAGAATATCATATAAAACTTCTCTATTAACCGAGTCATACGCCTTTTTGAAATCTATGAATAACTGATGCACTGTACCCTTATACTCCCATTTTTCTCCATTATCGGTCGAATACAAAATATCTAATCAATAGTTGATCTATTACGCCTAAAACCACACTGATGTTCCCCAATAATTTCATCTACATATGGAGTTAATCTTCTCAAAAGAATATTGGACAAAATTTTGTACAACGTCAACAAAAGTGATATTCCTCGAAAGTTACTACAGTTAGTCTTGTCCCTCTTCTTAAAGATAGGTACTATTATGGACTCCTTCCATTGTTCTGTCTCTGTCTTCTGCCACTTTTATTTATCTTATTAAACACAAAACTCAGATGATGTCCTACTCCTCTCCAGCGTAGCCTTCATTTGCCTACCCCTTACTCCCGCTCCGTAAGGTTTCCGATAGTCTGTTCCATGTTGTAAACCAAATTCATGTTCCATTACTATTGTATTGTATTTATTAACATTCCATGATATTCATACATTGCTTCACAGCTAGAATATGGAACAAGTGAAAAAACTTAATACTATTATAAAGTCTTAATTTATAGTCACAGTCTAGATGAAATATATACAGACGAGATTTACAATATAGTCTACTAGTACAACACAAAGTTTTAGTATAAATTTCATGAAGCGATGTTGAATGTCATGAATTCACCTACAGAATAGAAGGCGTGAGAAATTAGGTACTTCTTTAATTTGGCCCTAAATAATCTTATGTTTTGAGTTTCATTTTTTCATACGGAGGCTATTAAAATTGTTACTGCCATATAACGCACTCCTTTTTGATAGAACGATAGACTTACCGATGGAGTATAAAAGTCGCTTGTTGACTCGTATTTATGCTATGAACTGTTAAATTAGTTACAAAGTTTTCACGATTACATACAAGGAAGATTATTAATGACAAAATATAGGCCATGGGCATTATTTGTAGTTTTTTTGAAAATAGTCCTACACGATTGCCTAGATTTGGCACCTACTATTATTCTAATAATTACTCTTTTTTGTAGTAGGAATATACTGTTACTATCTGTGGAATTTCCCCAGAATATTATTCTAAGTCCACACTTGTGGAGTAACGGTCAGCGCGTCTGGCCGCGAAACCAGGTGACCCGGGTTCGAATCCCGGTCGGGGCAAGTTACCTGGTTGAGGTTTTTTCCGGGGTTTTCTCTCAACCTAATTTGAGCAAATGCTGGGTAACTTTCGGTGCTGGACGTCGGACTCATTTCACCGGCATTATCACCTTCATCTCATTCAGACGCTAAATAACCTGAGATGTTGATACAGCGTCGTAAAATAACCCAATAAAAAATTATTCCAAAACTCATTACCGAGTGGAAGTATACAAAGTATATTGTTTTTAAGGTATTGATATTTACTATCTTTTGCATAGATCTGATAGCAAAACATGCTGAATTTAGTTGCTTCGCCAGTGGTTGCTAGATTACTGAATATAAACAAAATCCCCTCAATAATTAATAGAAATCGCTGTACAAACAGTACTAAAATTATTAGCCCTAATGTTTCATCATTCCAAAAATTTACGGTGAAAGGAGGGAGGTTAGGGATACTTGCAATTCTGCCATGGTTGGTAGTACTTTATGAGGGCTAATGTGTGCAGAAATAAAAATAATCTATTAAATACTTATCTTGACCGTTTAATTGTGTTCTATTTGTTGTTATAAGTTATGTTAACAAAGATTACAATTCAATCTTAAGCTGAAAATATATTTGAAATTAGGGATTTTTTATTGGAATCTAGGGGAAAAAATTGGAAAGATTCTAGGAATTTTTAGTGTAAACAGGTTGAAAAACCCTAGGACACATTCACGTTGTCTCTGGACACGAGATATTATCACTTCCCTGCAGCTAGTCGAACCTGGCAGTATGTAACCGGAAATGTGTAGCGTCGTTCAGGAAACAAATGATGCCTGGCAGCGCACCTTCGTTGCTACGCGACAAGAGTGCGGGCGGCCTCGATTCCTGCGACAGGACGGCAGCGTCGCGCTGCACACGGATCCCAGTTAAGAAAGAGAAAGTGTCTGACAGACGGGAATCCCGTATCACTTTCTCGGCTCCGAGATGGCCCATCCCCATATTACGTCAAGTGGGGCGCTTGTCCGCGTAACATCACACCCCGCAGAAATCCCCATGACGACGCCACCGAACGCCGAAAGACATGGCTTTGGTTGGATATAGCCTATAGTCTACTCCAAATAACAGCAAAAAAATAGTCCCTTTCTGCCTAGGATTACGATTAAAGAAACTCATGATGAAATCTTAGGAAGCTTACAGACATATAGCCCAAGTGCACTGTGTAAAACCGTAAGTTTTCTTCCTAATATCAACAAATAATCGTTTATTGTCTTCATTCTTTCTATTGTTTTCAGGAATATTTCCTTTTGAGTTTTGTCAGTTTCGTTCCATTTTCATTTTTATTTTCTTCGTTTTCATTCATTCATTCATTCATTCATTCATTCATTCATTCATTCATTCATTCATTCAGTCATTTATATCAGAGGTCTCCAAAAAGAGTATAGTCATTCGTGCTCTCGACGCTGCCCGCCGAACACAGTGTGCTGTAAGGCTAGAGCAGGGGAAGAGACTCGTACCTCAACAGATAGAAGCGATCAATGGGGGATCGCGGCAACGGTCTGCTTATGTTTATAAATAATATAACATCAAAAGAATAAGAAATATCATACGTTTGTATATTATTTTGACATACTATGAAGCTGGAGCCCCGTCTGTTGCTATTGACACAAGACATTGCAAATTCAACCTCTTCTGTTCTATGGTGCCTTTAGTGCCTGGAAAAGATCTTCTCCAGTTGTATTTTGTAATTACATCTAGAAGACATTCAGACACAGTAAGATGTTCGTTAACTCCTCGGATGAAAATGGCTAGGTGAGCTTTGTCATTTCTATCTGTGCTTTCGTCCAATGCAAGTGAGTAAGCTACAAACTGGTTAATTGTGGTTTCGACTTCAGATTCAATTACGTTTACAATCTTGAAACTCCTTCTCTGAACTGAAATTGGAAACATTTTATTTTTCTTAAACTTTGACTTTGTTCTGGACACGGTATTTTAGTAACGTCCTGTATGCACTATTTTACAAATGATGCTTCTGTAAAGGGCTTCATTGATTTTCCAATATTCCAAGTTAGAACATAGTTAGCAAAAAGCTTTTTGTGTTTAAGACTGAGGACACGTGCGTGATTTGTGTTTTTATTTTCTTGTTTTATATTTATCAAAATATTTGTAGGCCTACGCATTTCACTTAAAATTAAATGAAAAACTATATGTTTGTCATGCGGAACTGAGTGTAAACGTATTGTAATATACTGATTATTATGTATAACCAAGAGTTATATAGATAGCCCCAAAATAAATTATTTTCACATGTCCAGCATACCTGTAATTGTATGATATTCTTTGTGAAGAGTCGAGTATTGTCGTGGCATGTTCAATTTTAACACACCCTTAAGAATTTTCGAACAAATTAAGCATTTCACATTCTCCCCACTAACACAAAAAATGTCTCTTCCTATTCATCCTAGAATGTACTACGTCCATGATTAGAAGACATTGTGAAACGGTGGAACACTCCTACCAACACAATGATAATGGCAGTCCGCCACTGCTCTTCGTTTGCGCATAAACATTCAGTGCATTACAGATGGGGATGGGTGAGGCGGAGCGCGCTCATTATGTACTGGCTTCGGTTCCGTTCAGGGGCTTACTCGCGAGTAGGCTTTTGGAGACGTCTGATTTATATATTGATTTATTAATTATTCTTTTATTCATTCCTTCTTTTGTTTATTCAGCCAAAAATTCATTCATTCATTTCTTTATGCATTTATTAATGTATTCATTTAGGTATTCATTCTTTCGTTTATTTATTAACTCGTCATTTCGTTTATCCATTCATTCGTTCATCTATTCATTCATTAATCTATTCAATTATTCATTCTTTCGTTTCTTTAGTAAGTCATTCTTTCGTTTATTCATTAATTTATTAATCACTCATTTATCCATCCATCCATTCACTCATTCATTCATTCATATATTGATTTATTAACTATTCTTTTATTCATTCCTTCTTTCGTTTATTCCGCCAAAAATTCATTCATCATTCGTTTGTTTATGCTTTAATTAATGTATTAAGTTAGGTATTCATTCTTTCGTTTATTTATTAACTCATCCTTTCGTTTATCCATTCATTCGTTTATCTCTTCATTCATTAATCTATTCAATTACCCATTCTTTCGTTTCTTTAGTAAATCTTGCTTTCATTTATTCATTAATTTATTAATCACTCTTTTATCCATTCATTCATTATTTCATTCATTCATTCATTCATTCATTCATTCATTCATTCATTCATTCATTCATTCATTCATTCATTCATTCATTCATTCATTCATTCAGTTTTTCTTTCCTTAATTCATTCATACAATTATTCATTTTTCGTTTATCATTCATTCCTTAATCTTAATATATTCATTTATTCATCTTTATTTTATTTAGTACTTCATTTTTTTGTTCATTCATCCATTAATTTATTCATTTTTCGTTTATTTAGTAATTTATTCCTTCGTTTGTTCATTCATTCACTTATTCATTAATTCACCTATTTATTTAGTCATTCCTTCTTTTACTTAGTAATTCATTCTTTCGTTTAATCATTTATTTATTCATTCATTCTTGTTCATTCACTGGAATTTTCATTTATTCTTTCTTCCACGTATTCATTCATTTATTCATTGATTCTTACATTTGAATACTCATTGATTCTTGCACTTGAATCCTCATTGATTCTTGCATTTGAATACTCATATATTCTTGCATTTGAATGGTCGTTGATTCTTGCATTTCAATGCTCATTGATTCTTGCACTTGAATATTCGTTGATTCTTGCATTTGAATACTCATAGATTCTTGAATTTGAATACTCATTGATTCTTTCATTTGAATACTCATAGATTCTTGCATTTAAATACTCATTGATTTTTGTATTTGTCAATTCATTGATTCTTGCATTTGAACACTCATAGATTTTTGTATTAATATGTTCATTGATTCTTGCATTTCTTTATTCACTCTTTGATGTATTTATTGATTCCTCATTTAAATTACTTCTTCGTAGTTGCACTCTTTCATTTGCCAATTCTGTCATATTTTCTTTTATCCATTAAACTTCTCATACCTTTTACTTCCTTCATCTCTTATTAAATAATTAGTTCTTTATTTCTCAACTCCTTTAATCATTTTCCTTGTTTTATCTCTTTATTAACTTTCCTCTCTTCCTTTACATTATTCTTTCTTCCCTTATTTCTTTTGTTTCTTCTTGCATTTCCCCGTTCCTCAGTCGCTTCATTTTACATTTTTCTTCTTTGTATATTCTTACTGCTTTCTCCTTTCTCGCCACTCCCTCATGTTTGTCTCCTCACTTAGTTCTTGTTATTTCTTCTTTTTCATCGCGTTTTTCCTCACTTTATTCCCTTTCATTCGTCGCTTATTCATCTCCTTTCCCTTTTTCCCCAATCTCTTTCTTTTCCCAAGTCTCTCTACTTTTTATTAAATTCCTCGTCTATTTCTTTTCCAGTTTTCCACTTTGCTTCATACTCCTCTCCTGCACTTGCTCTTCTCTTCACGGCAGACACTTGCCGGTCTGTTTACTTTAAAGATCACTTCATTTTCTTCTGTCACTCAAGACTTCTTTACAGTTTATAAGCTAAAATTGCTTTATGAACCTGGAACCGTTACTTCCGGTTAATTCCGAAGGGTATATTCATCTTATTTCTAATGCTGTGCGATTTTTTACACTCCTCCGAAGGAAATACCCAGACGGATTCATCTGTTTTACTTTCTCATTAAACAAAGAGAAAGTGTTATGGCGCTACAGTTTACATTCCATGCATCATATATCAGTCACGTGTTGTAAGAATCCGATTTCCATTCCTTAGAAATTATTATTATTATTATTATTATTATTATTACTACTATTATTATCATTTTATTATGTTATCATTATTCTGTCATATTATTTTATTTAATTATCATTATTTTTATTGCCATCATAATTATTATTTGATAATTATCACAATAATCAACGCCATTAGAATCGCCATCACAATTCAATTTTGTTTTTCTTTCATTTTTGGTAAAGTTACAAACCTATTTCTTTCACTTTTGATACAGTGGAATCAAAGTATATATATATATATATATATATATATATATATATATATTTAGTTATTTATTTATTCATTTATTTGTTCGTTCGTTTGTTTGTTTGTTTAAGGGGGAGGTACTCCTTTATGGATAAAAAATTGCATTCCTAAGTTCATTTTTTATACAGGGTGGAAGTAAAATAACCTTGCAGATTGAAAGAGCCGATAGAGTAGCAACGATAACGATGAGAGTGAGGACGTTGTGAAGTACAATTGCTGCAATAACCGAGCAACTACGAACATCAGGTTAGGAACGACACTAAAATTCGATTTCTGAATACTTTTCCTAACCTTTCTCTACTAACGTTCGTTTTTACTACAACTCAGATTTCGAAATACAAGTTTCTCAACTCTTCTTTAATCCATTGTAGATAAAAGGATGAAAGAATCAATACATTATTAAGAAATTAAAATTATTTATTTAATTCATTGATTGATTGAATACAAAATGAATGCGTAAATAAAAGAAATAATGAATGACTGAATAAAAGAAAGGATGAATGAATGAATGAATAGAAGATAGGATGGATGAATGAATGAATGAATAAAAAAATGGTTGAATGAATGAATGAATGAGTGAAGTAAAGGATGAACAAGTGTAACTAAAAGAATTATTTCGTAAATAATGAAAAATAAAATAATGCTTATATGAATGAATGAGTGAATGAATGAATGAGAGAGTGAATGAATAAATAAGTGAATGAATGAGAGAATGAATAAGTAAATGAAAGAATGAATAAGTGAATGAAATAATGAATGAGTGAATGAATGAATGAATGAGTGAGTGAATTAATAAATAAGTGAATGAATAAATAAGTGAATGAATGAGAGAATGAATAAGAGAATGAATGAATGAAAAAATGAATGAGTGAATGAATGAATGAATGAATGAATGATTGAATGAAGAATGAATGATTGAATGAAGAATGAATGAATGAGTGAGTGAATGAATAAATAAGTGAATGAATGAGAGAATGAATAAGTGAATGAAAGAATGAATAAGTGAATGAAAGAATGAATGAGTGAATGAATGAAAGAATGAATGAGTGAATGATGAATGAAAGAATGAAAGAATGAATTAGTGAAAGAATGGATAAGGGAGTTAATGAGTGAGCGAATGATTGAGTGAATGAATGAATGAAAGAATGATTGAGTGAATGAATGAATGAATGAATGAGTGAGTGAATGAATAAATAAGTGAATAAATGAGAGAATAAATGAGTGAATGAAAGAATGAATAAGTGAATGAGTGAATGAAAAAATGAATGAGTGAATGAATGAATGAAAGAATGAATGAGTGACTGAATGAATGAAAGAATGAATGAGTGAAAGAATGGATAAGGGAGTTAATGAGTGAACGAATGATTGAGTGAATGAATGATTGAGTGATTGAGTGAACGAATGATTGAGTGAATGAATGAATTAATGAGCGAATGAATGAATGAATATGCCTCACATCCACATATCTTAGCAGAAGTGAACGATCATCAAGTCAGAATGGGAGTATCGTATGGTCAGCCAACAGTTGGTTGGTCGACCTTGGCCCTTCATGGGTTGTCGTGCCACGAATTAAAATAATAAATACAAGTAATTTAATTAACTAACATTTAAATTAAATAATGAAGAAATTAATGTGTAAATGAACATATATCGTCAAATAGTAGTAATCACTGTATACCATTAAATTCAGTTTAAGAATATTGAGTCCACACCTGTGGAGTAACGGTTAGCGCGTCTGGCCGAGAAACCAGGTGGCCCGGGTTCGAATCCCGGTTTACCAGGTTGAGGTTATTCCGGGGTTTTCCCTCAACCCAATATGAGCAAATGTTGGGTTGATAAAGCGTCGTAAAATAACCTACTAAAAACATATTTTCAAATTTCAAATTTTCAAATTTATTCACAATTTAACATTTGAAATGATACATATGAAATAGATACCCGAAATGAGCATATGCTCGTGCTCGGGTACAGTCCATAGTCTACATAAATTTTACAGAGATCAATGATAATGTTGATGATAGAAATAATAGTAATAATAGTAATAATAATAATAATAATAATAATAATAATAATAATAATAATAAAACAAAAATATTTACAATAATAAAATAAATACTAAGACGGATAAAATATAATATAAAACCACTTAGCGAGAGTTAACACAACTTAAATAACCATATAATAACCAGAAAAAAATGAACTCGAAAATCAACAGAAAAGTTCGTTGCATCGCAGACGACAGCAACCGCCGTATTGACATTGTGTTATGCATTATTGGTGGTAGGGGAGAGCCGAAGGTCTACGTAACTGCCATTCTCTTCGAATCTTCTCATACAATCTTGGGAAGTTAATGCTGAAAAACAAAATGTCTACGAGTCAAACTGTTCATTATTACCAGGATAAATACAAATAATACTGAAATATATTAATAAAGTTTCAGTTATAGATCTCCCCTTTTGTGCAAGAGGTATCATATCAAAATATTTTATGAATGGCGGGGAAAATATAAATTTTAAGAACTCTCTAGTGACAAGAGATAGTGACAAGTACAATCAAGTGTAGGCCCTATCTGTGGCGATGCTAAGAAATCATTTATTGGAGATATACACTGTTATTAATTAAGAAAATGATCTATTTATATTTATTATAATGTTTTATCTTTATTATTACAATGTTTTATCTTATAGGTTACATGCATCAGATAAATACAATAATTATTAGTAATATATAATGCTAGTAACACTTAATAGTACATTATGCAACGAGCCTATAATGATAGTAATTAAGAAGCGAGTATGGATGTTTATGAAACGAGCGCAAGCGAGTATAAGTATTCAGATGTATACATTTTATTTGTATCTGACAAGATCAGAAGTGACCTTGTTCTAGGTCGTGAATTGTGAGATGCGCGCAGACGCGAAAGTATTGATTTTTTTCCGAGGAAGAATAATGTCATTGACCTTGTGTAATCCGTTAAACTTGGTATAACTTTGATTATTGAATTCGACATTGAAAAACGAGGTGACAAATTGAATTTATTTGAATATTATTTACAATTAACGCTAATTATTATAGTAACAGAACATAACCTTCTGCGACAGTATTGGATTTCCAGCGTCCGTGACTTTTCGCTAATTCTCTTTCGATTGCATATCCGAGAATAATCGATACTTGCGGTTTTATAACGGTACAAAGCTGACTCGTTATTGGCTGAACACCTGTAAGCTGAGTTGTATTGGCTGAAAACACCTGTACTTTAATGAGTAGGTGTACTTTAATGACATGCATTAAAGGACTGCTACCAGGTGTATAATTACTACATTTCGGCATGGTCGAGCATAAAATAATAATAAAATTTATCAAATATCATACAAACATTTTCACTTTATTTTTAAACTTAAGAATGTGTAAATTGCTTAGGTCTGGATTATTTTTCAATACTGAATTGTATAGTCTTGGTCCATAATTTCTACTGTGTCTTAATCCAGCTGTAGTGTGACATTTAGGTTCTGCCGAAAGAGTTGGGACATTTCTTCTGGTGTTATGTATATGTTTTTCAGTTATCAAATTCATTCGATTTTTGTGAAAATAAATTAGTACTGTATTGAGGCCACGTATTTTCTAGGCACTCCATGCACAACACGTCGGCATCATAATTATCTGCCACCATACTAGAAAGTTCTACGACATTTGTATAATAAGTTTACTTCATCCAGAATACTCGAGGCGGCTAGCTGTGCGTTAAATACTTCCTCCACAGTTTGACGTAGGCATCTCCAGGTTATTTAACGTCGCGTTGTTGTGTGGTTAATAGCTTCATGGAATTGACAGAAGCGGATTGAGCAAGCTGTACAGATTATTACGGATGAAGACAATTTATTTCAGACAAAGAAATGAGCAGAAAATCCAGATTGTTCAAATAATGGTTGAAACAATAGAAATGTTCTGCATTTGTCAGTCACTGTGTTGCAATTGGTGCTTTCTTCGTCGGCAAGAAACTATGTTCATTTCTTGCATAAGCTATATCAGCGGTTTCACCAACGTTTGTAAGTTTCTGATGTGAAAACATGTGATGCTGCCGCTATATTGTAACTCTTTAAGATAATGACAGAGTCTAGTATATACAGTCACGAAGCTCAATACGTGGGAAATATGCATCCATAGATAGTTGCTAACCACTAGGATCGCTGCTATCGCCTCATCACAGACAATGCGAAATAGTACCGGCACAGTATATTAATGCATTAAATGAACAATTGTTATGAAAGAGTGTCATTTTCTTTAGATACAATGGACATGGAATTAGAAGCTGAAGATGTAGATGTGGAAGTAGGATTTCGCATTTTATTTAGTACAATGGATTTATGCTCATCGATTTACGTGGAAACAGTTGGCGACACTGACTAAACAAAGAAAGGACCATGCGATAAATTGATGGTGATAAATCGAGCTGCAGAAATTATCGCCATGTATGACTGTGATTGGTTGCAATTCAAAATTTCATTACATTTCATCTGTCGAAAATGGAATGACGTCATATAAACGAAATAACCTTATTAATTCCATAAGTATTTAATTTCTCACTTCATTCATGGACAGTGACTAGTGCCAGCACTGCAGACTATCTCGTGATTTCGTGTGTACTGAACTCTTCGTTAATCCCAAGTAAAAGTCGATAACATCCACTTTCTTCTCTTCGTCACGCATTAGCCCTCATCTAACTCTCGCCTTGGCCGTGTATCACCACTTTTCCACTCTCTTGAATCCGTAAATTGATTACAAATGACCGACATTTTTTGCTTTCAATTTCGTTGCAGTGTTTTCAAGCTGTTCATATGTCATTTGTTTAGCGATTTTCAAGGATTTGTAAATCACACTCTACGATTATACTTTGTTTCTCTAAAGTGAGATTACGATTGTCTATAATATAATTTACATATCGCTGAATGTGGCAGTTAGAAAAAAGAGCATTGAGACAATATATTGGGAGTTACCACCAGATGTCGTATTACGCGTCTGTTTTTTTTTAGCAAATCTCAAGCGGTAAAATATAGAAAAACTGAACATATCTCGAACGGTGAATCCATAAGGAAGACCTTAGTGAGACAGTTTTATTTCCAGCATTTAAAATATAATTCAGTACAGTTCGTAGTTTTTTAGTTCGTAATCATTAGTGCGCTCTAACTTAGATACTCATATATGTGGTATATGACCTTCAAAATAAAATAATACAAAAATGATAAGTTGTCATACGTAAAAGAGTTCTTATCACAAAACCTAGACTTAGTAGGGAAATATACATAAAAACATAGACTCAAAATCAGCACCGTCAGTACCATGACTGTCGTCATAATCGTCATAATCATCATCATCATCATCGTCGTAATCATAATGAAAAACAATTTTAACTCTTGACTTCAAATATAAATCTTATTTCAGTATTCTTTCATTGCTTCTTCCGCGTACTAAGTTCTTTTTTGTCATCATGAATTGGCAAGTTCTTCACGATTTCCTTTATACCTAATATTGTCTGGTTTTCCCCACTTAATGTCTGTGACTGTTTTTAAACATGCCATTCCTATCAACCATACATTGAGATAATGCTTCATATTTTCCACTTATTTTTTTTTCATTTTTATTTAAATTTAGATTATCCCTTCTCATTTTGTTCATTAATCAGTGAACTACATGGTACTACATTATACTGATGCTTTATTAGTTCATTAATTTATTGCTCCTTTAATTTATTATTCCATTAATTTGTCAATTCCTTAATTTGTTACCTTTTGAGTTGTCGTTTTCTTAATTTGTTAAGTTGTTAATTTTTTACTTCCTTGATTTGTTACTCTATTAATTTGTTATTTTCTTAAGTTGTTACTTCACTAATTTATTATTTGTCCAGTTTGTCACTCCATTAGTTTACTTCTTTAATTTGTTACTTTCTTATTATGTTACATATTACATTAATTTGTCGATTCCTTACGGTACTATATTACTCCATTAGTTTGTCCTTTCTTGACTATACTACTCCATTAGTTTGCCCTTTCCTTACCATATTATTTCATTAGTTTGTCCTTTCTTGACTATATTACTCCATTAATTTGTCCTTTTCTTACTATATTACTCCATTACTTTGTCCTTTTTTACTGTATTACTCCATTAGTTTGTCCTTTTTTACTATGTTACTCCATTAGTTTGTCCTTTTCTTACTATATTACTCCATTAGTTTGTCCTTTCTTTCTTGCTATATTACTCCATTAGTTTGTCCTTTTTTACTATGTTACTCCATTAGTTTGTCCTTTCTTGACTATACTACTCCATTAGTTTGTCCTTTCTTACTATATTACTCCATTAGTTTGTCCTTTCTTGAGTATTTTACTCCATTACTTTGTCATTTTCTTACTATATTGCTCCATTAGTTTGTTCTTTCTTGACTATATTACTGTACTAGTCCTTTTCTTACTATATTACTGCATTAGTTTGTCCTTTCCTTACTATATTACTCCATTACTTTGTCCTTTTCTTACTATATTACTCCATTAGTTTCTCCTTTTCTTACAATTATACTCCATTTGTTTGTCCTTTTCTTACTATATTACTCCATTACTTTGTCCTTTTTTACTATATTATTCCATTAGTTTGTCTTTTCTTGAGTATATTACTCCATTAGGTTGTCTTTTTCTTGCTATATTACCCCATTAGTTAGTCATTTTCTTACTATATTGCTCCATTACTTTGTCCTTTTCTTACAATTATACTCCATTTGTTTGTCCTTTTCTTACTATATTACTCAATTAGTTTGTCCTTTTCTTACAATTATACTCCATTTGTTTGTCCTTTTCTTACTATATTACTCAATTAGTTTGTCCTTTTCTTACAATTATACTCCATTTTTTTTGTCCTTTTATTACTATATTGCTCCATTACTTTGTCCTTTTCTTACTATATTACTCCATTACTTTGTCCTTTTCTTACTATATTGCTCCATTACTTTGTTCTTTTCTTGCTATATTACTCCATTAGTTTCTTAATTCCTTAATGTGTTACTTTATTAATAAAAAATGTTAATGCCTTAATTTGTTTTCCTATTACTTTTTTACGTTACTTCTTATTTTATTATTTTATACCTTTATTAAATTATTACTTAATTAATTTTTATTTCACTAACTTATTATTTACTTAATTCCTTACTTTATTAATTCCTCGAATCATCGATCTGTTTTATTAATTCAGTAAGTTTTTAATTTTTTATTTTATTAATTTCCTAATCTGAGATGGTAATAGGGGTTAAAGTTGAGAAACTATAAGGGAAGAGGATATAAATGTACGAGTTATAGGAGAAACACAAATGAAGTGTTAAAATGATAGTAATCTAAATGTAAATAAATGGTGGTGCCATCATATACTGAAATGTAAGAGCCATCATTACATATAGATAGATGTAACACCTGTTGACAATAAAATATTTATATTGTATGTATGTATTTATTCACACTGCAATGGGTATATACCCGGTGGCAGTGGTAACTAATTACACTCAATAATGACAATAATAAACACAATTAATAAAAAAGACAAGGAATAATAATACTAATAATTAATACTAACAATAATTTATAATAATAATGTTAATAATAATAATAATGATAATAATAATAATAATAATAATAATAATAATAATAATAATAGGGAATATCCTAAATTAAATGAAGCACGATCACTTAAAATAACATTTAAAATAAATCTAATTTGTATCTTAAACCTAAGTTCGAACTAAAACCCACGAGTATGATATGTTCATATCTGCACAAGTACCTTTCCACATTACACTCATTTCGCTGTCAACTCACTCACTGCACTGGAACTACGACACATTTCACTGATTCTATCCTATTCATATTAATCATAAAATTGTTATGGACATACAATTACTGTGAACTAAAATCTCAACTGGACGAAAATTTCTGGTGGGCGTAAATACTGTGGACATAATGTCACTGGACAATCAGTCTGGGAATCGGTAGTTCTACCTGATTTTTATTGCGTAATTTCGTTACTTACGCCTATTTGTTCTGTTACTTCATTATTTCGCCATTTAATTCATTCGTTTATCTCTTCATTAATTGTATCGTTCATTTCTTCCCCTCTCTTCCTGATTAATGAACCCATATGCATGCTTGTTGCACTTGGCCTGATTTCACTCATTACGCTGGACAGCATTGGCACGCCGTCACGTATCTCGCGCGGCTTTTGTTTATTCTGCCCCTCGCCAAGCCGCTCTCTTTGCTGTCGCGTTCCAATTCTGATGAACGTATAAGAAATCCCACCCCTTCCTGTATCCCATGTGAACTGGTCGTACCAACGTACATTTTTCGCTCATTATAAGGGAAATAGAGCTTCTTCCAGAACGTTGACATTGTTACAAACTCTTTTCAAATCTACCAGAACGGTGTCGAAATATTAAACCCTTTATATTTATTCTGTATAATTTTTTATTTTGGATAACATATTGTAAATTTATTTCAACTCAACAATAATAATTCCTTTCTACAATTCACATTAAACGCTCTCGGCAACAATGGGATTTGCTCTTCGCACAGCAACACAGCGTTTGTTATTGCACTCTACAAACGACAATGACAATTTACTTGGACTGTTACGAACAACAATGAACTGTTAATCTTAACTAATATTTACAAAGCACTATTTACAAATCAGAACTGTCAGTTCTCAGTTCACAGTTCTTCTAGCTCAGTCACTCGAGTTCACAGTATCTCGAACCACAGACCTTCAGAGACAGTCCACTGTACTCGAACTCAGGTCCCAACTGCGGTCCACTGCACTCGAACTCAGGTCCCTCCAACTGCGGCCCACTGCACTCGAACTCAGGCCTTCGGATGCTGACACAGTTGCGGACGCACACTCAAGTCGAACTCCGGTACACAAGACTGTCTGGCTTGCTCTGTTCACTGGCTTACTGACTGAACTAATCAACTGAAAAACTGTTCAAGTTCGCTCGCGTTTCTTCTTTTATAGCAAAATCATCGTTGCGAGAAATTTCTACGGGTGTGCAGAGATAGCTCTCTCGAATTATCTGGATATCTCCACTTCGACGGACTTCTGGAAGAGTCGGGAGGGTCCGTCCCCCCTTCACTCCGCACGCAGCAGTTGCGCGCGCACCCTCCCCTCGTCGCGTTGACGTAATACACCCCCTCTGCCCTTCAGCATGCAGATGCTCCCCGTACCAGCGTTTCGTCTGCCGCGCGCCCTGTCGGACGCGTGTTCAAACCCCGTTGCAGCTGTCACAATATAATATCTCAGTCTGTGTTAATATTAATGTAATTATATGGAGAATTTAAACGGAATGCGTGAACTGAAGTCACTGACATACTGGCCGACTAACTGAGCGATACGATGATAATTATTATAATTCTAATTCCATATTTAACTTTACTTTTAAACTACAGATGCTATTAAAATGTTATGTTTTATTTAACGACGCTCGCAACTGCAGAGGTTATATCAGCATCGCCGGATGTGCCGGAATTTTGTCCCGCAGGAGTTCTTTTACATGCCAGTAAATGTACTGACATGAGCCTGTCGCATTTAAGCACACTTAAATGCCATCGGCCTGGCCCGGGATCGAACCCTTGGCAACCTTGGGCATAGAAGGCCAGCGGTGATGGTATTCATAGACGATAAGGTGATAAATGTAATTTTAATTCTTTATTGAACGTTTCTTTTAAACTACGAAATACGAAAAGCCTGAAATCCCATAAGGGCAACGGCCTCCTATAGGAGAGTGTAGGGTGAGCTGAAGGTCTACTACACTTGGGGAGCCAGTCCAAGAGAGCTTACACTATACACTTACAAACTAAACACATAAACAAATTATACCAACTAAACACGAAAAACTATACAGACTAAACACATAAATTATGCAAACTAAACACACAAATTATAATCTGAACACAACTATCCACACTGAACACACGATAAAAAAAGAAAAAAAAATACACAAACTGAACCATACATAGTCTTAACTCACACACAAACTAAATACACAAAAACCTATACAAATTCCACACATAAATTGTACAGCCTAAACACACAAATTATCCAAACTAAACGCACAAAAACGATACAATTGAACACAAAAATTATACTAACTAAATACATGAATTATACCAACTGTACACGGAATCAAACTATCCAAACTGACACACACAAAAATAACTATATAAACAATACACAACTATACACAGTTTACATAGTGTTCGTAATTTCTTCCAGTCTTTTCCATGCCTGCCTGTCCCTCGCTGTTCTCGTCCACTGCGCTCCAATCTCTCTCCGGAACACGTCCGACCACCTTCTCCTTGGACGTTTTCTGCTTCTTTTCCCAATGCGTGGGTCCCACATGGTCGAGGCATACGTCCACCTGCTGCAGTCCATCCTACTCACGTGTCAGCCCCATTTCCATTTGAGACGTAGCACCAGACTCACTGCATCTTTTAAACTACACAAACATAAATAGATGATATGATAATAATTAAAATTATAATAATTTTTGCTCGTCCATACCATAAAACGCTCGTCACATGTGATGTAACTGTATCTTAATGACATACATTAAAAATATTGATGTTAATTATGTTATTGTAACTATCGATTTACAACTAAGCATATGCGGTATTGATTAATATCTTACGCGTAACATCCCGCAAGCCTTGAGAGCACCATCCAAAATGGCAGGCACGAATTTTGTAAGTGACATTGATCGAATCACTAAAATAAATAGTAACCCAACTTCAAACATGTCACTGAGAGTCATTCCCCAGATAAATTGCACAAACTGCACAAACAACATATATTTAAAATAAAATAAGTTCTCTTTATGTTAATTTTAATATTTTTATAAATTGAGTTCATTCCATGCGTTTTAATGTGTGTTGCTTTAAGGTTAAAACCTCCATACCAAGCCTTGCAAAAAATCAATAAATACGGCGTACACGCCTGCCATCTGTTGCACTACTCGGAAACATGCTAAAAAGACACTCACACTCGTGCCATCTGTTGCAATAGTCGAGAACGCGCTGAAAATACACGCATGTTCACTATTTTATTATCACTAAAGTAAGAAGATAAGATATTTGTAAAGACCCAAAACTGAGACATTTAATTATGGTCGAACAAAAACAGTCGTATACATCTTGCCTATAATGATAATTAAGACGCTCGTATGAAAATTGTGAAACTCGCTTACGCTGGTTTCATAGTCAATTTAAAATACAGAGGCTAATTAATTATAGACGATAAGTTGATAATTGTAATTGTAATTCTTTATTTAACGTTTCTCTTAAGCTACAGAGGCTATTCGTAGACAATACCAAAGCTGATAATTGTAATTCTTTGCTTAACGTTTCTCTTAAGCTACAGAAGCTGTTCATAGACAATAATATGATAATTTATTGCAGTTCTTCATTTAACATTCCTCTTAAGTTACAGTGACTGTTTATGGACGACAAGATGATAATTGTAATTGAATTTTTTTTTATTTGAGGTTCCTTTCAAACTACAGAAAATATTCAAAGACGATAAGATGGTAATACTAAAATTGATTTTTATTTAACGTCCTATTTTAAACTAGAAAGGCAGTTCGGAGTCTGTATTTAATAAGACAATGATTACGAAAGGATATTTGAAACCCTTACATTTTCAGGAAAAATCTTTGTTGACAAACGACACTGACAGACGTTTTCTTCTTTTAGTGCGCTGGTCATCAACTGGCAGTAACTTGGGACAGACGCCAGAAGAATCGCAGCAATGGCAGCATTCTGTGGCATCGCAGACATTACGAGTTCCCAGACAAGACGCTTCTCGTTCAGAGGAAAGCCCCTTCCGACGACAGGGAGTCCCTTGGAGGACGCCTGACTCCACGTCATCTCCTACGACTGATAGAGACCCTACTTCATTTTGGAGACCTCCAGAGACTATAAAGCACTCAAGTTCATCATCGAATACATTCTTTCAATCCAGAAATACACAGAGACATCTATCAGAGTCAGATAGAGGCTACATACAGCCTGAAGATCAGGGAACAAACTTCCGTTCGGTTTCCAAGGAGACGTTCACATTTGAAGATGGCCAGGTTCGTACTCCAATTCAAGATGCTTCACAGAGGCATCTGTTAGAAAGCGATAGAAACTCTCAGAAGTATGAAAATCAGGGATCAGACATTCGTTTTGCCTCCAAAGACACGTTGAAAACATTTGAAGGCAGTCGTGAAGCCAATCGTGATGTAAATAGGGGACATGAAGATTTTGTCGCCTATAAACCACAATTAAGGAACGTAGAATCGTCTTCAGTAGCATTCAGGAACAATGACTTTCCAGACAGTGGTTTTCGTGCGCAAATTGGAAGTCAGGAAGCAAGAAACTCCCGTTTGCAAGCTGATGATTTCTTCAGCGAATCCCAAGAGCGAAATGCAAATCTGAGGAATGGTCATATATATAATTCAGGAAACATCAGAGGCGATTCTGTGCATCGCCCGATGTATTTTCGAAAAGCTAGGGTGCCAAAATTTGATCAAGCTGTTTTTGATCCAGGAGAATTTTCCATTGAGGAAGAAGATGAATCTGGGAGAGATCTCTTCGGCCCAGGAAGACGCGAGACGTTAGCTACCATCAGCGAGACTTTGGGAGCAATCAACACGGTGGGACGTTATCTAGTGAACATCACGAGGGGAGCAGACCGCGAGAACGAGGAGCTTCCAGGCGCCATCTACACCATAAGCAAGAACGTGCTCGGTCGCAACGTTACTGATACAATTGCTCCTCTTGTTCGGGGAGCTCTGCCCCCTGTAGTGTCCATCAACTCCGGGACGGTGACGCTGAATACGAAAGCTGACGATGCGGCCGGCAGACCGTGCACCACGCCAGACGGCCTTCAAGGCTCTTGCGATGACTTGAGCAGCTGTCCACAGCTGCTGCTGGATCTTAGCAATCTTCGACAGTCCATTTGCTTCAAGAGCCTCTTCGTGCCGGGAGTCTGCTGTCCGAAACGAGGTAGCTCCCCCACGTGAGTACAAAATTTTGTCTTCCAATTTCTCAATGCAGGTGTTATGATGTTTAAAAGTATCATTTTTAGCATTCCTGATAAACAAAAAGTTATTTGGGCAAGCTCTCTGTCTGTCTACATGTATTTTTCTGAAGTTTTGAGTGGATTTTGTTTATATTTTGTGTTTACGAAGCAATTTATTTATTTTAAAATTTTTCGGAAACACACCGTATATCATTATCCATTTCGAGTTCAGGCACAACGGCCTTTTACCAAGTTCAACAAAATATGTCAGTTATTTTTCCACAGAATGATCAGATATCTCTATATTGGCATGGTTTATAATTAACGATTCTTCTGGAGGTAAGATGATCTGTCAGTATTTGGTTTACAAACCGACCAGGCCACCTGTCCAATTTGAAACTACGAAGGCGATAAGATGATACTTGAATTGTAATTATTTAACATTCCCTTTAAACTACAGATAATACTTAAAGATGATAAGATGATAATTGTAATTGCAATTCTTCATTTAAAGGTTCTTTCAAACCTCCATAGATGATAAAATTATAACTGGAATCGTAATTCTTTATTTAACGTTACGTATAAAGCGCAGAGACTATTCATAGATAAGACGTATTTGTAATTGTGATTATTTAATTAACCTTTATTATGAACTGCAAAGGCTATTCATAGATGATTTGATGATAATCGTATTAATAGTTCATCATTTAATGATCCTTTTAAAATACAGAGGCTATTCGTAAGCGATGAGATGATAATTATAATTATAATTCTTTACTTAACGTTTCTTTTACACTATAGACCCTGTTGATGGACAATAAGATGATACTTGTAATTCTTTATTTAACTTTCTCTTCAAAATTCAGACGCTATTTGTATACAATAAAATTATAATTATAATTCCTTACTCAACGTTTCTTTTAAACTACAGACGCTGTTGTTGGACAGTAATATGATACTTGTAATTCTTTAACTTTCTTTTCAAAATTCAGACGCTATTCATATACAATAAAATTATGATTATAATTCTTTATTCAACGTTTCTTTTAAACTACAGACGCTGTTGATGGACAATAATATGATACTTGTAATTCTTTATTTAACTTTCTCTTCAAATTCAGACGCTATTCATATACAATAAAATTATAATTATAATTCCTTACTCAACGTTTCTTTTAAACTACAGACGCTGTTGTTGGACAGTAATATGATACTTGTAATTCTTTAACTTTCTTTTCAAAATTCAGACGCTATTCATATACAATGATATTATGATTATAATTCTTTATTCAACGTTTCTTTTAAACTACAGACGCTATTGATGGACAATAATATGATACTTGTAATTCTTTATTTAACTTTCTCTTCAAAATTCAGACGCTATTCATATACAATAAAATTATAATTATAATTCTTTACTCAACGTTTCTTTTAAACTACAGACGCTGTTGATGGACAATAGTATGATACTTGTAATTCTTTATTTAACTTTCTTTTCAAAATTCAGACGCTATTTGTATACAATAAAATTATAATTATAATTCTTTACTCAACGTTTCTTTTAAACTGTAGGCGCTGTTGATGGACAATAATATGATACTTGTAATTCTTTATTTAACTTTCTCTTCAAAATTCAGACGCTATTCGTATACAATAAAATTATGATTATAATTCTTTATTTAACTTTTCTTTTAAACCACAGACGCTGTTGATGGACAATAATATGATACTTGTAATTCTTTATTTAACTTTCTCTTCAAAATTCAGACGCTATTCATATACAATAAAATTATAATTATAATTCTTTATTTAACGTTTCTTTTAAACTACAGACGCTGTTGATGGACAATAATATGATACTTGTAATTCTTTATTTAACTTTCTTTTCAAAATTCAGACGCTATTCATATACAATAAAATAATTATAATTATAATTCTTTACTGAACGTTTCTTTTAAACTACAGACGCTGTTAATGGACAATAATATGATACTTGTAATTTTGTAATTTTTTATTTAACGTTATTTTAAACTACATCGGCTATTCATAGACGATAAGTCGATAATTGTAATTGTCGCAGGTCCTCTTTGCAATGATATTATGTATAATTACATTACTTGATGCTGTGCTAAGCAGAGTTGGCAGGACAATGTGAAGGCAGACAACACAATGAAAATGTTTGCGGAGTTACAGCAACCCGGAACAGATAACATCAAAATGAATGCAGTATTCATTCATCATTAACACAGAACGTATCTTAGTGCTTGTTACTTCTGAAAGTCTCTTTGTTGTATATTTCTTTACCTGTCGAGACTTTACGAAAATCAGCAAGATGTTTAACAGAATAATTCTACTTCGTTATTTTGCAAATACGGGGCTATGTTCCTTCCTGTAACGAATAATTTTGACTAGGGAGGTGAACTTCAGGATATAAGGCGTATTAGTAAGACCGGGTTACACTTTTAAATACTTCCGATTCCTTTGGTAATAAAAGTAACAACGGTATACAAAAATAAAAATTAAAAAATTCTAGCGAAATAATCCCATAAGCTGCAATGTACCCAGAAATGGATAATAGACTTGAATATTTTATTCAATATATTTTTTTTTGTTGAAGGTATGTGACACCCAGACCAGAAGTTACGACGGTAGCGACAACGGTGAGGACGACTACAACACGACGACCCACCACCACTACGACGACGAGGAGGCCCTCTGTGGTGATTCCAGACAGCAGCGTGGTCAATGTGGGCCCCACGCAGCGCCCTACCGTGGCGCCCAGCGAAGGTGAGTTCATTTAGCCTATCATATGCTGTTACTTGTTTCACCGGTTTCTATAATTATTTCGTATTTTCCTTGTTACACGCTGTTCTTTACTTCCTTCTCTTTTTCAGCCATTCTGTCACTCATTTCTTTTTCCAGCCGATATTTATTTATTTACTTGTATATTTGTTTATTTACTTATTTTATTTCGGAATATGTATGCTAAGACTTTCCTGTGTTAAATTTCAACGTACCTCGTTTACAAATTTCAACCTATTTATGGGTCATCTTCAGAACTGGTCGTTGTTGGTCTTGGCGCCACTTGTTCTGTTTCCTGTGAGGGTGTGTTCCTGTGGTATAGTGTAGAGTCAAAGAGTGTGTGTGTTTTGAAGTAGAGTTGTGTGTTGAGAATTTCGTTGAGGTGTGTTTTTGTGTGTCTGTATATTTCATATTGTTCTAGTGTGTTTAGTTTCTGGGTTTTTGCTTGGATGTGTGGTATTTCCATGTCTGTGTTGATGTCTCTGTGGGTGTGGTTAGCATTTGTGATATGTTCTGCATATGTGGAGGTGTCTCCACATCACACTAACATACGAAAACAAAAACGCACACAAAATTGCAACCTCATTCAAGAAATCAAATTACAACATCGCATACAGAACAAATAATAATCTACAAAATAACTCAACACACAAACAACACAAACAAACAAATACAACCACACAGGCAACAAATGTAACACCTGCAACAACTTCTACATAGGACAGACAGGCAGATCGTTTCAAACACGTTACAAAGAACACATCACAACCATAACAAAATTACAAAACACCTCCACATATGCAGAACACATCACAAATGCTAACCACACCCACAGAGACGTCAACACAGACATGGAAATACTACACATCCAACCAAAAACCCAGAAACTAAACACACTAGAACAATATGAAATATACAGACATACAAAAACACACCTCAACGAAATTCTCAACACACAACTCTACTTCAAAACACACACACACTCTTTGACTCTACACTATACCACAGGAACACACCCTCACAGGAAACAGAACAAGTGGCGCCAAGACCAACAACGACCAGTTTTGAAGATGACCCATAAATAGGTCGAAACATGTAAACGAGGTACGTTGAAATTTAACACAGGAAAGTCTTACCATACATATTCCGAAGTGATACAGTGTTAAAAGTTGTGTAATCAAGATGTATTATTTTATTTATTTATTTACATACCTATTTATTATTTTATTTATTTGATTACTTACTTACTTATATATATTTATTTTCTTACCTATTTACGTACTTATTTCATTTATTTAATTATTTATTTACTTACTACCTACTTATTTTCATTTGAGAATAAATTCATTGTCACATATCCAGAGCGCAGTGAATGGGAGAGTCAGGTTAAACCTGAGGACAATAATGGTCCAGTCTGGTGCACTGATGGTTCCAAAACCAAGTCAGGAACTGGTGCTGGATTATTTGGAAATGGTATCAAGCTTTCTTTTAGCTTGGGTCAATACGCCACAGTCTCTCAGGTTGAGATTTTTGCTATCTTAGCCAGCATTAGGGAAAGTATTAAGAAGGGCTACAGTCGTAGACATATTCTTATACTTTCAGATAGCCAAGCGGCACTTCAGGACTTGAAGCCCCCTTGGTTAAGTCGAAACTGGTCTCAGAATGTCGCGAGTCCCACATGATACTGGCTGAACATAACACAGTTCAACTGAAATGGGTGCCAGGACATGCAGGGATTCGAGATAATGAGAGAGCAGATGAGGCTGCCAAAGAGGGAACCGAGATCCCATTCATAGGACCTGAATCTGTGCTGGGACTATCTCTAAGACCAGTAAAGCAGGTTATCAGGAACTGGACTCTCAAGAAACACAAAAACTACTGGAATTCAAGTGAGGGCTGTAGACACTCTAAGGCCCTCATAAGAGATTTTAATAAAAGCAGGTCAAGTGACCTGTTAAAGTTAAGCAAGAAACAGCTCTGCTGGGCAGTCGGATTCGGACGTACTTGAATTGGTTCCCAAATCTGTGAATTAGTTCCCAGTTCGACATAGAGCTATACCTGAGTTGGTTCCAGGTTGATTTCATCTGTGTACTGCAATTTGTTCCCGCGCTAGATCAAGCCAGAAAACATTTCCCTTCCCATTTTTTACAGACTTAAGACTGCCAACTACACGGTAGTAGGTAGGTTAAAAATGTTTTGTGCTTGGCGGACACGCTGCGTCGAATAACTTCATACTTTTATTTAAAGTTGCAATATCACAAGTGTCGTGGTTATGTTCGACGTTGCATTTCATTATAATACCTGAATCAGAAAGTTTCACGAAACATTTACGTCTTACATCCTCTTTCAACACAAGTATATCTTTCCACATCACCAGATAAGGTTTTCTGAAAATCGAACTTGTGATCATTGACCACTAAGAGTTTTTTCCTCTTTTCATTGAGCATAGTAGTGAAATCCATCATTATGTGCAATACGGCTGCCCTGTACTTCCACTGCCAATACTCTGCTAATCACTGAAACTTATGATCGGTATTTATATTTTAACGTAGATGGAGCCACGGGTCATGATCGATTATAGGTAGCGTTACAGGCAATAAAAACTACCTCATTCCAGTTGTTGATATTTGAACACTGTGTTACATGATCGATTAATATCCCCTTCCCACACAACCTTGGAACCTACTCACGTTGTTGATATTTGAACACTGGGTTGCATGATCGATTGATATCCCCTTCCCACACAACCTTGGAACCTACTCACGTTGTTGATATTTGAACACTGTGTTACATGATCGATTGATATCCCCTTCCCACACAACCTTGGAACCTACTCACGTTGTTGATATTTGAACACTGTGTTACATGATCGATTGATATCCCCTTCCCACACAACCTTGGAACCTACTCACGTTGTTGATATTTGAACACTGTGTTACATGATCGATTAATATCCCCTTCCCACACAACCTTGGAACCTACTCACGTTGTTGATATTTGAACACTGTGTTACATGATCGATTGATATCCCCTTCCCACACAACCTTGGAACCTACTCACGTTGTTGATATTTGAACACTGTGTTACATGATCGATTGATATCCCCTTCCCACACAACCTTGGAACCTACTCACGTTGTTGATATTTGAACACTGTGTTACATGATCGATTGATATCCCCTTCCCACACAACCTTGGAACCTACTCACGTTGTTGATATTTGAACACTGTGTTACACGATCGATTGATATCCCCTTCCCACACAACCTTGGAACCTACTCACGTTGTTGATATTTGAACACTGTGTTACATGATCGATTGATATCCCCTTCCCACACAACCTTGGAACCTACTCACGTTGTTGAAATTTTGCTTGGGAACCAACTGAAGAACAGAGTCGGATTCCTTACAGGACACTGTGCCCTCAAGAGGAACCTGTACAGGATGGGACAAGATATCAATCCAACCTGTGCTCGTTCACAGGGTGATGAGTCTGTAGCTCATCCATTGTGCGACTGCAATACATGACGGGGATGCACAATAGATCTTTCAGGTCGCAGTGCTAGGGCTATGATAGCCCATAAATTCAGTTCATTTAAATAATACTTATTTATTTACTTAATTACTTTATTTATTTACTTGTTTATTTGCTTACGTACTTAATTATTAATTAATCTATTTATTTACTTATTTAAATTACTAATTATTTATTTGTTTATTTATTTGTTTGTTTATTTCATTTCTTTATTTATGTCTAAAACCGTTTTCTCATTGTCAGGGGCTATTTCACCTTTAAACTTTGGACTTTGCGACTTCACAACATTTTATTTTTCATTTGTTAAAAGTTGCAACTCCGTGTTTTTGGTTCTAAAATACGTAGGTCTATTTCTTTCAAGAATACAGCCTACTTGAGTTAGAGTGATTCGAAAACATTCGGAGAATTGAGAAAAACTTAGGGTATGGAAATGTATTAGATTTTTATATTCATCTTTTTAGTTCTTCGTCACTTGAATCACTTAATAGTAAATATTTTAGTATCATATTTCTTCTCTAAATTATTTTGAATCCAAAACAAAAATACATATTTATTACCGGTAATAAAAAGTTGGTGGACCTATAGCACATGGGATTACATTAATGATTTATTTCGTACTTTTAATATGTTCAAATTTCACCCGTAACAGTTTATGCTGGAGTATAATAATGATATCCAAAGGCGTGCGTATAGTCTAAACTGACAGGCGTTTCCTAGTAGTACTATCATTCATAAAACATCATACCGTAAAATATATGTCACATTGTTGGAAAAACTATAAGGGCAAGGGGAAAAGCAAATAGGACGTTAGTTCACTTGCATTTTTCTTAAAGAAATTACAAAATATTTGCACTATATCCCTCCCACTCTGTAGATATATATATATATATATATATATATATATATATGTATATATACATATGTAGGCTATTTACTGCCTGTCCAGTTCAAAGTGTGTCATGGCTTGCTGTATGCCGTCTTGTGGCTAGCCGATGAGCCTAGGGAATTCAATCTTCCTACATTTCCGCAGAGGTGTATTACCTATGTGCTAGAGAAGTTGCCTGTCAAGTACGGCGTTCATTCAGAAGAGTACTTACCGATATGTACCGTAACGCCGGTAGTGGCAGGAATGTGAACTGTTTGGAAACATGTAGCCTACTGAAGTGAGTTTTTTTCTTACTGTCGGGATATGGGGAGAGGGTTAAGACCATTACTTACGTACAGTATTTGTTGACATTAACTTCGACTGTCAACATGGACACGGAGCTTTTGATTTGTGTTGTGGAATGTTGCCGTACGCAACCGATGATAACAAATACTCTGGGTACGACTTGCCCGCGCAAAACACAGTTCGAAAGAGGTTATGGTAGCACACAGACCGTACAAACCTCCATCTGTTGCTACGACGTTCAAGTTATACCGTACACGTTCTCAAGTTCAGATTGAACGCCTTGATTAACAAGCAACTTCTCCGACATAAAAGCTGAAACTCGCTTCAAATCGCTGACTCACCAACAGTGACGTCATGACACACTTTGAAATGAACATCCAGTATAATGTCCCAAAATTCATGCCCAAAGACGGGAAGTGTGCATTTTAGATGAAAGTGAAGACGAAAATGTTTGTGACAAAATTTCGTCTGAAGAATTTTAATTACACAATGTATCAACAATGTATTTTCCAAGTGAATGTTAGATTACCCTGTGGCCGTAGCTCAAATTGTTCGTGCGTTGCTTAAAACTAAACGTTCATAGTACAAACCATCTTCTACGGTTTTTATTTTTTATTTATATTTTCATTATCCTTCTGTAATATACGAATTATTTCTGTGTTGCAATATGTTCCTTCATAACTTCGTAATAAATTATTGTTTATCCATTTCTGTCATTTTACTGTTTGTTGCAATCATAAACACTAAATTACAGTAGACTACTACGGTGTAACGTTGGTAGCGAGAGGTGCGACGTTGCCACAATGATCACTTCACAAGAACTGACTTAACTTATGCGAAATTTGCTATCCTGCTCCATTAATTCGAAGGGTAATTATTATGTAATAATAATAGTAATAATAATAATAATAATAATAATAATAATAATAATAATAATAATAATAATGGTAATAAAGTATTTATATAACTTAAATATTATATTTTATATACATATATTTCATACGAAGGGCTGCCAACGCAACGACTGCCAAGTGCAGGGTACAACGACCTGGGTATAATAAAATACTCTATGTTGTACAGTGTTGCTACTTTCTGAAATTAAAAATTCTTGGAACGAAATTTTTTCACTAACATTTTAGTCTTCATTTTCCTTCAGGATTCACACGATGTAACCCGTATGCGCGAATTTCTGTGTAGGAAAATTATTATTACTACTATGGGTATTTGTGCCCTTCATCACTTTCTTAAAAACCTACATTTTGCGAGGGTTTGCTTAACTTCATCTACTTCTTCTTCAGTCATCGCACCATACGAAAAGGTTACATTGCGTTTGTACAGCTCTCCTGCCTACATAACCTCACATCTTCTGCTAACTCGGCCGTGACGCTGAAACAAAAGCCATTGTCTACATGAAGTGTGTCGCCACAGTCGCATTGTTAAGCCGCGGTATCTACGGATCTGCTTGTCATCACAATCGAGAAGTTTATGTTCGTAATTTTGGTACATACGCGTTTCATTTATTTTCCAGAACAATTGACACTCAGTGTAACACTTGAACGCTTAACCAACATCCGAGCGGTGCAGACTTTGACGACGGCAAAACACTGCCATAGCAACCTGACTGGTGGATACCCATTACATAGTCATGTAATTATACAGGGTGTTAAAAAAGTATCCGATATTTTAGGAGGTGCTAGTATGCACGAAAACAAGAAAATAATGTCTAATGCATTCCTCTGCTCTTCGACGTAAGGAATCACGCACTCCTTGAGACTGACCTGGTTGTTATTGATAACCAAAAGTCTAGGGGATTTAGATTTGAGGAACGAGCAGGCCAAGGTGTGGGCCTCCCCGATCAATCCAGCGGTCCTGAAATGTCAGCGTCAGGTGTTCAAGCTCATTGCGGAAAAAATGTGCTGGTGTGCCATCATGCATGAACCACATCTGTAGTGTTTGCTGACATGGGACATACTCCAGTAAGATAGGCAATACATTAATAAAAAAGTCCTGATAACGATACCAGTTAATCTCTGTGGTAGCACGTATGGCCCTTAATATATCGCCAAGAACGTCTGCCCATACGTTGATTGAGAATCGGTGCTGATGTCTTATTTCTTCAACTGCATGGAGATTTTCATCAGCCCACACATGCTGATTACGAAAATTCACAACACCATCTCTGCCGAACCCCGCTCATATCCGCAACGAAACTTTTGTTTTCAGTATTCCTTGCGACGTATCATTATTCCATCAACTACGGTATGATTATCTGGTAGTCTGTTGTATTGTAGGGCAGAGGAATGCATTGCCATGAATGGACGTCACACTGAGCACCTCCTATGAACAAGTGTTCAGATCTCAGAAAGTATGTGTTGTAGGACCCATGTTTATTAGACATTATTTTCTTGTTTTGATGCATACTATCACCTCCTAAAATATTGGATACTTTTTTTTTAACACCTTGTATTATTGGCTCTAACAAGATCAGTAACTTACTGAGTTTTCACTTCAAAGTGTGTCATGACTCGCTGTATGCCGTCATGTGGCTAGTCGATGAGCCTAGAGAATTCAATCTTCCTACACTTCCGCAGAGGCGTATTACTTATGTGCCAGAGAAGTTGCCTAGCAAGTACGGTGTTTATTCAGAAGAGTACTTACCGATACGTACGGTAACGCCGGTAGTGGCAGGAATGTGAACTGTTTCGAAACATGTACTGAGGTGAGTTTTTTCTTACTGTCGGGATATGTGGAGAGGGTTAAGACGATTACTTACGCATTTGTTGACATTAATTTCGACGGTCAACATGGACACGGAGCATTTGATTTGTGTTTTGGAATGTTGCCGATGATAACAAATACCCTGCGTACGACTTGGCCGCGCAAAACACAGTTCGAAAGAGGTTATGGTAGCACACAGACCGTACAGACCGCCATCTGTTGCTACGACGTTCAAGTTATACCGTACACGTTCTCAAGTTCAGATTGAACGCCTTGATTAATAGGCAACTTCTCTGACACAAAAGCTGAAACTCGCTTCAAATCGCTGACTCATCAACAGTGACGTCATGACACACTTTGAAATGAACACCCAGTATTTCTTCTCTATGCCGGATTTCTTTTAATATTTTACATCAATGAGATCGAAAGTCTGGGACTGGAAGAGTGGGAAATAAATTTTTATGAGATGTTTGTTAAAATGGAGAAGTATAGTGGAAGAACAGTTGCTGTTTTGAAAAAGAAAATAAAATAAAAAACATGTGAAAAAATTAAAATCAAGTCTCAAAACTATTTAAGGTTCCTTTATGAGCAAAGTTTTAGTGGTGCCTAACATTTTTTATGTGTGTATTTGAAACTAAGAGCAATCCAGTAAGTTTTATTGGCTGACGAATCTGTTTGTGTATGCAGAATGTGGCCAGCCTGAAGTACCAGGTTTTCGTGTAGTAGGCGGTGAAGAGTCCCTGCCAGGCAGGTGGCCATGGATGGCCGCCATCTTCCTGCATGGCGCTCGGCGCACGGAGTTCTGGTGTGGAGGCTCTCTGGTTGGCCCCAGGCATATTCTCACCGCAGCGCATTGCACCCGTGACTCCAGGCAAAGGCCGTGAGTAAACCTTGATAGTATTTATATTATTTCATTTATGCAGTAAAATATAATTATTGAAGTTTTTTGTAATGGCATCTGTTTCTATGACACCTCGTCTATAGTGTCAGTTAACCTCATATGGCACTTGTTTTTCTTTCTTTTTTTTTTTCTTTTAATGACAAACAAAAACGCATCTACTTCATATATAACGTTATTTCCAGACTTCACTTTTACCAAGAAACAGACTATTTTATGATTTCAACACACACACAAGTTCTTGAGAAGACAATTATTTTCATCTTACGATGTTTGGTGACGTATATACGTCCGTTGATGTGATATATTAATGAATTTAAATACCATCATGCTATGGTATGAGAGAAAAATTTCACAACCTCGAGCGGGAATTGAACCTGTGAAATTTTTCTTTCATACCATGGCATGATTGTGACTATAATAGTATTTAAATTCATGAAAATTATTTGTCTATCCAGATAAGTTCCCCATTCTCAATTCTACTTAATATAGTAAACATAGACACTATACCTGCAAAATTTTGTGGCAAATTATGGGCACAGAACATAATTATTCTGAAAGTGTGTACGAATATTGGGCAAGAATAAGGAGGGAGAACAAAATTGCAGACTTCGAATGGCGTTATAGGCAAGTTATACTGCATATATTATTCCTTCATGACTTTCTTATTGTACGAGTTAAGAAGAGAAAATGTTACGGTGAGTTTCCATTATCCATGATATAGAAAAAGACATTGTTCTGTTTCTATGCCCAGCATCTCATCCCAAACTATTGGACGCATTTTTATAGGCCTATATCTTACATTCTACTGTATTTTTAATTTTTGTTTCTTATTTTTATTGTGTAATCGTCCTTATTTATCACTTAACACCAATATGCATCCCACTGTGTTTATTATTATTATCATTATTAATCTATTTTTATTGTATACATTTTATTAAATTGTCGGTTTCTGGTTTAATTATGTGAATCCTACTTACTTGTAATATAATACTAATATGTATTCCAATGTGTTTATTTTTATTTTTACTGCGTACAGATTTTATTGAATTATCGACCTCTATTTTTGGTGATTTGTATTTGATTCTAACAACATTAATGTGTATTCCACTATGTTTATTTTTTGTTTTATGAGGTAAATATTTTGTAACTATCTCTTTTGATCTCATTATGTACTTGAATCGTATCAGTTTGTAATTACTTAATTCCGATCGAGTTATGTGTCCAACTATGTAAGCAAGTTTTAATCCTGGTTGAGTGTAAGAGAAGGCCTTACGGCCTTAACTCTGCCAGGTTAAATAAAGCCATTATTATTATTATTATTATTATTATTATTATTATTATTATTATTATTATTATTATTATTACTTACTTACTTACTTACAAATGGCTTTTAAGGAACCCGAAGGTTCATTGCTGCCCTCACATAAGCCCGCCAGCGGTCCCTATCCTGTGCAAGATTAATCCAGTCTCTATCATCATACCCCACCTCCCTCAAATCCATTTTAATATTATCCTCCCATCTACGTCTCGGCCTCCCTATTATTATTATTATTATTATTATTATTATTATTATTATATTATATTATATTATGTTATATTAATATAGTTATTGAATGTTACAATGTGCAGTAATTTTGGCACAAATATACATACATCAGTCAAGATTGTTAGTTGACTCGCTTCTAGTGCTCGGGAATTTTGCCATAATACCGCCTACTGAGTTCGCAACTCGCAGCACTGATGTGTCGGAGATGTTGCCATTTAAGCAAGGCGTATTGCATTTACATTAAATACTTACAGTATGCAGGTACATTCTAAAATTAAACTTTACGGGTACTTCCTTACTTGCTTACAAATGGCGGAGGTTCATTGCCGCCCTCACATAAGCCCGCCATCGGTCCCTATCCTGAGCAAGATTAATCCAGTCTCTACCATCATATCCCACCTCCCTCAAATCCATTTTAATATCCTGCCATCTACGTTTTGGCCTCCCCAAAGGTCTTTTTCCCTCAGATCTCAAACTAATACTCTTAACCTCTGTTCTTCTCTCAAAGTGAGAGTCCCAGTTTCATAACCATACAAAACAACCGGTAATATAACTGTTTTATAAACTCTAACTTTCAGTTTTTTTTTTTTTTAAGCAGACTAGATCACAAAAGCTTCTCAACCGAATAGTAACAGACATTTCCCATATTTATTCTGCGTTTAATTTCCTCTCGAGTGTCATTTATATTTATTACTGTTGCCTTAAGATATTTGAATTTCTCCAGCCCTTTAAAGGATAAATTTCCAGTTTTTATATTTCCATTAAGTACAGTGTTGTGGTCACGAGACATAATGATATACTTAGGTTTGGAATTAAGTTCCGAAAAAAATGTCATTAATAACATTTTTCCTAATCGGTTGTGGATTTTGTCCTAACATAAAGAAGCAACTGATGTAACCTGTCCAATTCCAAACCCTCTTTGTTTCCCTGGACTTTCCTAAATTATGTACAATATGTTAAATTATAACTAGTTCGATTAATTAAAATGTGTCTCAGTGAAACGTACAGCAGAGTTCGTATAGGTCAGTTTCTGTCAGATACGTTTCCAATTCACTGTGGGCTAAAGCAAGGAGATGCACTATCACCTTTACTTTTTAACTTTGCTCTAGAATATGCCATTAGGAAAGTCCAGGATAACAGAGAGGGTTTGGAATTGAACGGGTTACATCAGCTGCTTGTCTATGCGTATGACGTGAATATGTTAGGAGAAAAATCCACAAACGATTAGGGAAAACACGGGAATTTTACTGGAAGCAAGTAAAGGGATAGGTTTGGGAGTAAATCCCGAAAACACAAAGTATATGATTATGTCTCGTGACGAGAATATTCTACGAAATGGAAATATAAAAATTGGATATTTATCTTTTGAAGAGGTGGAGAAATTCAAATATTTGGGAGCAACAGTAACAAATATAAATGATACTCGGGAGGAAATTAAACATAGAATAAATATGGGAAATGCCTGTTATTATTCGGTTGAGAAACTTTTATCATCCAGTCTGCTGTCGAAAAATCTGTAAATTAAAATTTATAAAACAGTTATATTACCGGTTGTTCTTTATGGTTGTGAAACTTGGACTCTCACTTTGAGAGAGGAACAGAGATTAAGGGGGCTAAGAGGGATGAAGTTACAGGAGAATGGAGAAAGTTACACAACACAGAACTGCACGCTTTGTATTTTTCACCTGACATAATTAGGAACATTAAATCCAGACGTTTGAGATGGGCAGGGCATGTAGCACGTATGGGCGAATCCAGAAATGCATATAGAGTGTTAGTTGGGAGGCCGGAGGGAAAAAGACCTTTAGGGAGGCCGAGACGTAGATGGGAAGATAATATTAAAATGGATTTGTGGGAGGTGGGATATGATGATAGAGACTGGATTAATCTTGCTCAGGATAGGGACCGATGGCAGGCTTATGTGAGGGCGGCAATGAACCTCCGGGTTCCTTAAAAGCCAGTAAGTAAGTAAGTTAATGTTAAATTATAGTTTAATAAAAATTTAATCGATCTTTATTGGGAATCAAAACACGCAATTTACTGTTCGCAGGTTTAGCCCCCGGCAGTTCACGGTTCGTCTCGGGGACGTGGACCTCAAGAGGGACGACGAGCCGTCCTCCCCTCAGACCTATCAGGTGGTTGAGGTGCGAGCCCACCCGAGGTTCAGCAGAGTCGGCTTCTACAACGACATCGCCCTGCTGGTGCTCGAACGGGCGGCCAGGAAGTCCCGCTACGTGATTCCGCTGTGCCTGCCACCCGCCAAGTACCGGCACGATTCCTTCGTCGGCCAGAAACCGACGGTCGTAGGCTGGGGCACCACGTATTACGGTGTGTTCACCTTCTGCAGTCTCACACTCAAACTTGTTTAAGTCCCTTATTACTAGAGCTCGAATTTGATGTAATATGAGAGTAAGAAATATGTAGCTAAAATTGGCAAAATATGTAGCTGAAATTGACAAAATATGTAGCTAAAATTGGCAAAATATGTAGCTAAAATTGGCGAAATATGTAGCTAAAATTGGCGAAATATGTAGCTAAAATTGGCGAAATTTGTAGCTGAAATTGACAAAATATGTAGCTAAAATTTGTAAAATATGTAGCTAGCTAAAATTGGCAAAATCTGTAACTAAAATTGGCGAAATATGTAGCTAAAATTGACAAAATATGTAGCTAAAATTGGCGAAATATGTAGCTAAAATTTGTAAAATATGTAGCTAGCTAAAATTGGCAAAATCTGTAGCTAAAATTGACAAAATATGTAGTTAAAATTGGCGAAATATGTAGCTAAAATTGACAAAATATGTAGCTAAAATTGGCGAAATATGTAGCTAAAATTGACAAAATATGTAGCTAAAATTAACAAAATATGTAGCTAAAATTGGCGAAATATGTAGCTAAAATTGACAAAATATATAGCTAAAATTTGTAAAATATGTAACTAGCTAAAATTGGCATAATATGTAGCTACATAGGAAATGTTAGTTGAAAAGACGAATGTCACATAATGTAGCAGCCTTCGACAGTCAGACATAGATAAATGTGATCCAACCAGTTCCGACACCCATTCTACAACGTGTCCAGCATCACATGATGACAGACGTCGATGATACATGCCTGCAAATGGTGTAAGTTCCGGATTTTCTGCTAGTAGATCTGCGACTTAAAGTAACCCTAGAGGTAAAAATCAAGAGGTGTGAGATCTGGAAAGTGGGTTAGCCACATTCAGCACATTATGTGACATTTCTATTTGAAACTGACATTCTGTATGTATGGAGACTTTTGGCACATCCTGTATAGGAACAGAATATGTAATTACATAAAATCCGTGCTCTACTTATTACCAAGAGTTATTCCTTAGGACTAGATCAGACTTCAGCACATTACAATACATATACAGGGTGTTTGAAAGCATCCGTGTCACCCTCTTTTCTCGAAAAGCTGTATAATATATTATTTACAGGTGGCAAGGAGAGCACGGTGCAGCGCCAGGCGCAGTTGCCGGTGTGGCGCAACGACGACTGCGATCAAACCTACTTCCAGCCCATAACGTCCAACTTCATCTGCGCCGGCTACCCCGAAGGAGGCAAGGACGCCTGTCAGGTGTGTACCATGCCAGTCATCTCGACTTGTGGTAACAGGGCGAGCTAGAAATTTCCAACAAATATTACCAGCGAACGTAACCCTCGGGTTTATTTTCCTTCTAACGAAAAATTTATGGAGGAAGTAACAGTGTTATATCGTCCTTGAATAGGTTTGAATCGAGAACTTTAAATAAAGACAATCATAACAGTTACTAAACCACCGAATATGTTATAAAGGCGCACCAAAGATATGTAATAAAATAATAATACATACTAGGTTCAAAAAGTTCCCGGAATTTGCTAGTATCATATAAACAACGTACCTTAAACATTATTCTACAGCATTCCCTTCAAAATAGTTGCCTTCCGCAACAACACACTTTTGCCAACGTGTGTAGAGTTCCTGGAAGCGGGCCTGGAAACCATTTTGTGAAACCCTTCTTAGTGCTCTCGTCGCGTTTGCGATAACCTCTTCAGCATTGAATCTCCATCCTTTCAGATGACTTTTCAGACGGGGAAACAGAAAGTAATCAGGTGGTGAGAGATCAGGAGAGTATGGTGGGTGATCCAAAGCAGTTATGTTGTGCCTGGCTGGAAAATTCTTTACAATAATTGCGCGATGAGCAGGTGCATTGTCATGCATGAGGAACCAGTTGTTTTCTACCCACTTTTCTGGACGTTTCCTTCTCACTGCGTCCCGGAGGCGACGGAGGATTTCTACGTACAATTCTTTCGTTACAGTACGACTTTCTGGAATGAACACATGGTGGATGAGACCCTGAGAGTCGAAGAAAACTTCCAACATAACTTTGCCTTTGGAAGTGTCCCTAGGAAATTTTTGCTTCCGAGGAGATTTTTCGATTTCCACTCAGACGACTGTCGTTTAGGGACTGGGTCGTACAAATAGCACAAAGTTTCATCACCAGCAATAATTTTGTTTAAGAAATCACCATCTTCATCAGCCATACTGATCATATCCCCAGCAAGAGTCATTCTTGTTTCTTTCTGTTCTGCCGACAACATTTTCGGAACTAACTTCTGAGACACGTAATGCACGTTGAGATGCTTGTGAAGAACATTGTGTACACTTCCGACTGATATTCCGACCTCTGCTGCTATCTCTTTTATGGTTTTACGTCGGTCGTCCCTCACAACATTATGCACACGCTGAGCGATTTCTTCATTTGTTGCAGTTGTTGGTCGGCCGCTGCGTACTGTACGTCACTTTGATGCTATCGCGGCCACCAGAAAAGCGTTTATGCCAGGCATACACTTGAGTTTTTTTCATTGCTGCTTCGCCATATGCTTCTTCCAACAATCTTAATTCTCTGCAGGAGTTTTGTGTAACAAAACACAGAACTTGATGTTTGCACGTTGCTCTGTGGACATAATTACAAAATGCGACGAACAAACAAAACACTATGATAAACAATTACCTACAACTCAAAACCAACAATCGCCATTATCAATAAACTTTAGGGAAATGACATCATGAATGTTACCAACAAAACAAATGTATAATATCCCTTGTTATATATTAATACGAAAAATGGTAGTAAAATTCCGGGAACTTTTTGAACCCAGTAGTATAACGACAATAATGATAAAAATTCGCTACTTAAATAATAGTTACAGCAATAGTAATAAGCTAATGACTAGGGCTAAGAATTGTATGCCGTTACATTGTGCTTCATGTGCCTCTGACTTTAGGTACCAGTACGTAATTGTGTTGGGGTGGGGGATTTCAGTGTGTTTCGTTCAGCAGTGAACTTCAGTTGATCGGTTACATTACGACCGAATACTGCTATTCGTAACAGGTAACATTCAAAGTCTTGTATAGAAGAATAATAGCACAGTCTACTATATACAGTCACGAAGCTTGAGTTTTGAGGGTGCTAGAAACAATAGACTGTGACGGTACTATTTTGCATTGCCTGTAATGAGGCGATATTAACGATCCTAGTGGTGAGCAACTATCTAATGTTTGCATATTTACTACGTATTGAGCTTCGCGACTGTATATACTGGACTGTGCTAATAGCAAGTTGCCGAGAACGAAATTTGTGACTTAATTTCAAATGAGGAAATTTGTAATAATGATACAGATTTTGAGATAAATAATGCTTATGTAAAATATTTCAAATATTCCCCCATTGTTTCTGCAGAAATGGAACGAAGTTTCTCTAGATATAAGGCTGTGTTTTCTAGCAAAAAGGAATCATTCTCCTTTGAAAATTTGGAAATGTGGTTTGTTATTCACTGCAACAATATATGAAATGAAAAATTATGTAAAACAAAAACGTAATGCACCATCATTTTAACATAGTGAAATAAGAAGGCTGATACTTATCAGTGTTATATTAAGTGTATTTTCCACAGACAGAAAATAAAATTTGTCTTTAAAATAGTGCAATTTTTCTTTAACAAAGAAAGTGATGCCTTTAAATTTTTCTTTAGCAGATAGCTGTGTTTCGAAGTCAAAGGAGTGGCGTTCAACCACTCAAATGCTGAGGACTAACTTACCGTGATGATAAGCATGAGTTCAAACGAATGAAAGACACTGCGTTAACTCTCCCCAACTCTGAGACGTACTCAAAGTTAGAGGTGCACGAAGCGCACTGGTAGTATAACGGCATATATTGCTCAGGCCTACTAATAACCCTAATTTACGTTCATATCGCTCTCTATATTTTCATCATGATGATGATGAAGAAGAAGATTAGTTAGTTAGTGGGGTTTAAAAAGGGCGCGTCAGCTTGATGATGAAGAAGAAGAAGAAGAAGAAGAAGATGATGATGATGATGATGATGATGATGATGATGATGATGATGATGATGATGATTGAAACAGTGGTACTTCTGGAAATTGTAAAAAATATTGGTATGGAAATACTTTTAATTGTTAATAGAGGTTTGGAAAAAAGGTTCTATGGAGTTTATGTCAATTGGAAGAAGAGGTTTGAAGAAAAAAAGTTTGGAACAAGTGTTCCCCAACCATAATAAGCTATTCAAACTGTAGCAGTCAGAGTCATAATTATGATGTTAATTTTATTCCATACTGTTCCCCAAATAAAAACAGTAGGCCTAATAGTTATTATTATTATTATTATTATTATTATTATTATTATTATTATTATTATTATTGTCCCGCGCTGTGGCATCGCGGTCTAAGGCATGCTGCCTAGGATTCGCGTTACGGAATGCGCGCTGGTTCGAGTCCTCATATGGGAATAAATTTTCTCAAGAAATTTCGGCCAGTGTATGGGACCGGTGCCCACCCAGCATCGTGATGCACTTGGGAAGCTACGATAAGTAGCGAAAATCCGGTTCAGCAAACCATCTGTAATGGCTGGGGGGATCATCATGCTAACCACACAATACCTCCATTCTGGTTGGATGATCGTCCACCTCGGCATGTGAATGTGAGGCCAGCAGCCGGCTGGTCGGACTTAGCCCTTCAGGGCTGTAGTGCCATGGATTTACTTTTTTACTTACTTACTTTACTTTATTATTATTATTATTATTATTATTATTATTATTATTATTGTTACTATTATTATTACTTTAGTTAGTTATTTAACGACACTGTATCAACTATTAGTTTATTTAGCATCGATGGAATTGGTGATAGCGAGATTGTATTTGGTGAGATGAGGCTCAGAATTCGCCATAGATTACCTAACATTCGCCTTAATTTTGGGGAAAATCTCGGAAAAAACCCAACCAGGCAATCAGTCCAAGCAGGAATCGAACGTACGCCCTAACGCAGTTCCAGATCAGCCGGCAAGTGTGCTACCACCTGAGCTATGCCGACGGCTGTGATTATTATGGTGATGATGATTATGATAGTGGTGATGATTATGATAGTGGCGATGATAATGATAACCTTGATAATATTCAGGATATCCAGCTGCTACTGGTACCTCATGCTCGTTATCTGTACTGCTAGTTTTGCAAAATTAGTTATTACTCCAGGTCACGACCTGTCTCGTGAGTTGTTTTCCGTAAGCTGGAATTTTAATGTTGTCTTGTAATGTTCTGTTTCTTTTTACATTTCTTTTGTACTAATATTTTCAGGGGGACTCTGGCGGTCCACTAATGCTGAAGGCTGATGCCCATTGGATACAGATTGGTATCGTGTCCTTTGGCAACAAATGTGGGGAACCTGGATACCCCGGGGTTTACACCCGGGTTACAGAGTACACAGACTGGATTCGAGAGAACATGGTCAAGTAACAGTGCCTTAACAGCCGCATGATAACGGAAAAGTCGAGGGAAAGACCTTTGACAAGCTGTCCGGCTCAGGATGCAGTATCGAGGCTAGTGGAAAGAGTATTTAGATCTGTTTGTGGCAACTTGTTGTTCATGTGCAATTTAAATTGTTGTCTTATATTGGTTACCAATTGTAATCAATATTTAGATCTGTTTGTGACAACTTGTTGTTCATGTGTAATTTAAATTGTTGTCTTACATTGGTTACCAATTGTAATCAATATTTAGATCTGTTAGTGGCAACTTGTTGTTCATGTGTAATTTAAATTGTTGTCTTACATTGGTTACCAATTGTAATCAATATTTAGATCTGTTAGTGGCAACTTGTTGTTCATGTGCAATTTAAATTGTTGTCTTACCAATTGTAATCAATATTTAGATATGTTTGTGGCAACTTGTTGTTCATGTGCAATTTAAATTGTTGTCTTACATTGGTTACCAATTGTAATCAATATTTAGATCTGTTAGTGGCAACTTGTTGTTCATGTGCAATTTAAATTGTTGTCTTACCAATTGTAATCAATATTTAGATATGTTTGTGGCAACTTGTTGTTCATGTGCAATTTAAATTGTTGTCTTACATTGGTTACCAATTGTAATCAATATTTAGATCTGTTAGTGGCAACTTGTTGTTCATGTGCAATTTAAATTGTTGTCTTACCAATTGTAATCAATATTTAGATATGTTTGTGGCAACTTGTTGTTCATGTGCAATTTAAATTGTTGTCTTACATTGGTTATCAATTGTAATCAATATTTAGATCTGTTTGTGGCAACTTGTTGTTCATGTGCAATTTAAATTGTTGTCTTACATTGGTTGCCAATTGTAATCAATACTACAACTTGTTATAACTGCAACTTAATTTAAATTGCTATTTTGCATTGGTTATTAATTGTTGTTAATATTACCACTTCTTGACAAACTTGCAATTTAAATTAAATTTCCCTACTCCATTGATTACCGATTGTTGTTAAACTTATTTATATCGTATACAGTATTATTTTATATTGACATATGAGAACCTCGCTCTATAGCAGTGGTTAACAATTGAAGATCTCCCCTGAATAAGGGTGTAACCAACAAAACTGTAATTCAAGTTTCAGGAGAAAGGAAAATAATTTCAGGGGCATATTTCATTAAGTCTATATTTACTATCACAACTATCTGACTAAACAAAGATGCAAGTTTATTCAGCCATCGAACGCAATAATTTATTGCTATAAACAAATGCTTTAAAATTACTTTTCCCGCATACATAACATATGTTAAGAATTTCATATTAATAGTGTACGAAAGATTCAACATGAATTTCATATTACATCCTTTTTCCGGGTTGAAGATCTTCCCCGAATAAGGGTGTAACCAACATCAAATCTATAATACATGTTGCAGGATAAAGGAAAATGATTTCAGGAGCATATTTCGTTAGGCCTATATTTATTAGTGTGGATATGGAGAAGGATGGAAAGTGTGAAATGGACAAACAGAGTAAGAAACGAAGCTGTGTTGGAAAGAGTGGATTAAGAAAGAATGACGGTCAAACTGATCAGGAAGAAGAAAAAGAATTCATTCATTCATTCATTCATTTATTTTATTCCATAGATCTTACATGAGCAATGAAGCTTTAAGATGTGGAACATGTCAACATTTTACAATATTACAATTACAATTTTTACAAATTTTTATAGTTTTACAATTTAGTAATTTTCTACAATTTTTACAATGTTGTATAATTTTTTTACATTTTGGCGAGATGTAGTGAGATGAAATGAGGTCCGAGGATTCGCCAAAATATTACCCGGCATTTGCCTTTTCGGTGGGGGAAACCTCGGAAAAACCCAACCAGGTAATCAAATCAAAGGTGTTGATGCCAAGGACTCGCCATAGACCATCCGGTTTCAGTCCCACGGCTGTTTTCAGTCCCACGGCTGGGTGGCTGGGTCACTGGTTGAGAAGAAACTGCCTACTGAAGGATGCACTGGAAGGAATGGTGAACGGGAGAAGAGTTCAGGGCAGAAGAGGATATCAGATGATAGACGACATTAAGATATATGGATCATATGAGGAAACAAAGAGGAAGGCAGAAAATAGGAAAGACTGGAGAATGCTGGGTTTGCAGTGAAATACCAGCAGTTGGGCGGAACACAATGAATGAATATTTATTAGCAGAACATATTTTGATTAATCAAGGATACAAGTTTATTCAGTTATTGGATGCTTCAAAATTACTTTTTCCACCGAAGTTACATATTTCATTAACTGATGTTACACCTTTTTTTCGAGTAAATCTTCAATTGTTGCCAGTATTATAAATTGTCGTTTCACCAGCAATTTAATATAGATTTGATTTAATTTAATTTACAATAGTTACCAGTTGTAAATATGACAGCAATATGTAGAACGCACATAACACGAAGTAATTTACAAATAATGAAGAAACCTTAAAATACATTTATAGTTCGAAATACAAAATAAATAGACACTTTTAGCTTTCTATAAATCCAGAACTATTAGATGCCCTCATATAATATACATACATTCATAACAAAACTATTAGTGCTATCAGAAATCAGTTTACAGTTTTATAAGGTAATTCTTTAAGTTTACTTCGAGAACTCACATATATTCAATAGGTGTTCCTTTTGTCTCACAGCACATATCAAAGCGATAGTGTCGACCTGGTTGGCGAGTTGGTATAGCGCTGGCCTTCTATGCCCAAGGTTGCGGGTTCGGTCCCGGGCCAGGTCGATGGCATTTAAGTGTGCTTAAATGCGCAGGCTCATGTCAGTAGATTTACTGGCATGTAAAAGAACTCCTGCGGGACAAAATTCCGGCACATCCGGCGACGCTGATATAACCTCGGCAGTTGCGAGCGTCGTTAAATAAAACATAACATTTACAGCGATAGTCGAGTTCATCCCAAACCCCATGTAACGTACCGGTATTGACACTTCCCACAGTTCTCGTGATGCGTCGTTTAAACTCATCTAAACACAATCCATATCTTCCAGAAATCCCCAAAGAAAAAAATTGCACAATGTGAGATCGGGGCTTCTTGGTGGCCACTATGCGAGTGCGCAGTTGTCTGTTGCACTGCCTACCCAGCACTGTGGAAGTGTTTCGTCCAGGTAATTTCTAATACTCCGGTTTCAGCGGGGCAGTGCTCTATTGCATTGAAAAATGAAGTCCCCTCCCCGTCAACAGTTCCCCAAAGATAGCCAATATTTCACCATTATTTTATAGTAAGTTACTCCAAATCCCTTGCCCTCATAAGTGTCACTATAGATTCAGGGTTGACCGGGTCTGGAACCTGGACTGCCTGCATGACAGGCTGGAACGTAGCTACAGATTAATTACAACCATCTTTCTCCCGCACAACTATTGACAACTGAAATGTCACTAACAAAGTATCAGGTTTGCCAATATTAACTCAATGGACACACTTCCCATAGAGCATATAATCGTTCTGCATGGAAAAATTACTTTTACAAAAAAAATTAGTGTTACAACATTTTTGTCCGCAGGTATCAAAATATTAAATATGGTCGTATAGCTTACACTTTAACAGAACAAATTCTGGTGTAATAATAGTGGCTAATATACGCACACTTAAAAAAAAAAAAGTGTTGGTGAAAGTATTGTTCTTTTGAGTTCATATTTTATTTTTCAAAAGAATCATTTTACTTCATAACACATCAGTAATTTCCCTCTAATGGACTCATATATTCTCGATGAGGAAAATGTCTGAATACATCGCTGATATAAGATATGAAATTTGTATTTTTTTAAGACAATTGAAGCGGTGAGAACAATAACCATTCAAGTCATTTTTTGCAAATTTGAAATTAAATTTTGGATATTTCCACAAGTGTTACGACTTTAAAAGTTGCTGTACTACTTTGTCTTGATCTCTAAAACAACCAGAAATATTAATACGTGAAAGAAATAATAATTAGGTAAGAAAAAAAAGAAAAGTTTTTTGCATTTTTCTCGAAACTTGTGTAAATGGACTTGAATGGTTATTGATCTCACCGCTTCAATTAGGACTTGGAAAGAATATTGTCGGCTAACTTTATGCCTTATAATCTTTGTTCCGAGGACTGCAAGTCATCCCGGAGATGGAGTTTAATAGATCGATTGCAAAGCTATTGTAGTAAAATATTAATTTATTTAAATATTGTATTGTAGCTATTTAATTTAAAATGATCGATTTTAATAAAGTGAGCAACTTTATATGATGTGAATGTTTATGCGAATTGATTTGGAGAATCTGTGTCATAAGAGATCAACAATTTATAGTTATTTACGAATACCCTGCAATTATATGAAGTGGTTCTTACTAAAAAAAAACAATTTAGAAACGCTGAACATTATAGGTTTGTTCCAACAAGCAATTCAGAACTAATATCGAACATCCTTCGACGCATGCGCTAGTTGAGTACGTTCTCAAAACTAGTTCGGGAATTTACATTGTTGGAACATTTATTGAACTGTTCTTTCACGGCCTTCGGAGTTTCTCGTCTTCAAATATATCACTGTCATCTTTGAAATTACTCATAATCGACTCTTTTTTTTTTCATACCAATTTTCTTAGAAACAAAAGTGCGTCTTATCGTCAGCAAATCGACAATTGAACAAAACAGACTGATCAGTGCCTAAAATATGAGTTAATTGACTAAAAATTCCAATTGCACTCTGAAGAATCTTAATTTAGAACTTCACTATGAATAATCAATACTCTAGCCATGGCTAACGATATAACTATCGATTTTTCCCTTGAAATTATTCGAGTCAGCTTTTTACCTGAAAAGCCAGATTTGAATATAACGGTATCACTTTACTATACATGTACCTTAATAGTACATTATGCAACCAGCCTATAATGATAGTAATTAAGACGCGAGTATGTTTTTTTATGAAACGAGCGCAAGCGAGTTTCATAACTTTCATACGAGCGTCTTAATTACCATTACAGGCAAGTTTCATACGACTTTTTATGCTCGACCATATTTCAAACTTGAAATTATTCAGAAATATTCATTTTATTCGCATCTGTATGAAGAGCGGAAGTGACCTTGTGCATAGCTCGTAAATTGTGAGATGTGCGCAGACGCGAAAGTATTGATTTTTTCCGAGGAACAATAATGTCATTGACGTTGATATAATCCAGAGAATAACATGAACTGATTTTTATATAACCTGGAAATTGATTTAGAATTGAAAAACGAGATGACAAATTGAATTTATTTGAATATTATTTACAATTAACGCTAATTATTATAGTAACAGAACATAACCTTCTGCGACAGTATTGGATTTCCAGCCTCCGTGACGTTTCCCTCGTTGTCTTTCGATTGCATATTCGAGAATAATCGAAAACCTGAACTTTAATGAATAGGTGTACTTTAATGACATGCATTAAAGGACAGCTACCAGGTGTATAATTACTACATTTCGGTATGGTCGAGCATAAAATAAATATACAAACAAGTCCAATATTGATGAAGAAGAGTGTGTTAAAATATACAGAAGAGCAAATTTATATATTTTTTTACTGAAGTTGCTAACTTCGAGAGTATGTTTTCCAGCGCATGATACCATTGGTTTGTTCCCAGATCTCCACTTTCAGAAGTCAGAAGACATAAATCCTAATCAGTCTTAAGCAAACGTTGGATGCATCCACAGTTAATTGTTTATGTATATAATAATACTATTCACGTATATAACTCCTATCACAAGTTAAATTAAGTTTTATATTATATTATTATTTATGATAAGCGAATGTTGTTATTATATCACAAATAATTAATGTTGTGTTAAGTTCTATGATTCTAGAATTTGAATAAATATTTATTGACTATGTAAAGCAATGACATGAACACTAAGTGAACATACAACATGTGTTAATAATAATGGAAAACTAAAAACATACAAAGATACAAATGTTCATTTATGTGAAAAAAGAAGAGTGTAAATAATGATGTAAAAAGAAAATAAAATAAATTATATTAAAAAAAAAGTGAAACCTAATTATATTCTGGGTGAAATATAACAAGCACGCTTGAAATGTTTCCATTGAATTATCTTTAACTTTTTATTTACATATTTCTGTTTGTAATAGGTTTATTTTATGACGCTTTATCAACTGCTATGATTATCTAGCATCTGAGTGAAATGAAGGTGCTATTGTAACCGAAATGAATCCGAAGTTAAGTACATCTACATCTGTAGCCGAAATTTTTCTGGTAATTTTAGATTTTCCAAAAATAATTGGTCCTAACATATATAATTAACCGCCCTGAAACCGAAAATCGCTTTTTTGAAATTTTTGTATGTCTGTCTGCCTGTCTGGATGTTTGTTACCTTTTCACGTGATAATGGCTGAATCGATTTATATAAAAATTGGAATATAAATTAAGTTCGTTGTAACTTAGAATTTAGGCTATATGGCATTCAAAATATTTTATTTAAAAGGGGGGGTTATATGGGGGCTTGAATTAAATAAATCGAAATATCTCCCTTAGTATTAATTTTCATGCAAAATATTACATAACAAACGTTTCTTTAAAAATAATTTCCGATAAGTTTTATTCCACGCAAAATTTTGATAGGACTGTTATTTAATGAGATAAATGAGTTTCAAAATTACAATAACAACGCCATCTAAGGCGGTGTAATGATATAAAAAACAAATGACTTCGTCTATAAGGGGCCTTGGACAACAACAATCGAAAGCTATTAAACATAGCCTACAGAGAATGTTTCTGTGTTTGTATGAAGTAATATCGGAAGCTAAATTAACAGATTTGTATAATTAATTATTTATTAATTCACCATTGGAAAGTGTAGTTTCTCTAGATGGACATAATGCTATAATGTTATTACAGTAACTTCTGAGTGAATCGAGGAGAGGTAAGATTAAAATAGCTTCTTATGCACAGAAAACTTGATAGGCATTCGTTTCCTGTATTTCCTAAAATAATTTTTATGACCAAGTGAGTGGTCTCTGGATCAAAATGATAGCATTTTAATTTTTTAATACTATTTAAGTAACATAATAAACGATTTATCCTTCTATCAAACACGAATGTTCCCTGGATCAAACGTCCTATTCTAATTATGTGATTACTTTATATTTATTTCTAACGTGTGCAGCGGAGCGCACGGGTACGACTAGTAGGTGTAATAAAATTGGATGTGCTCTTCAGTTTCCATAGTGATTACGCGTTTCTCTTGCTGTAACGAAAATAATGTTTGATTGTTATTTTTAGTTAGTTACGTAACGACGCTATATCAACTACTCCCTCCGTTCCAGAAGATGGTATAGTAACAAACAAAACAAGTTTGATTATTGCGCATGCGCGCACGAGATGTTTCGCGGTGTGGTATTCTGTTCAGTAGTGAAGGGACTATCAGACAGTGCAGTTGTGAATGTTTCTAGTCTTCTGTAGTGCATCAAACTATAATATTTAAATAGTTCATTATGGACAGAAATCAAATGGGCACCTGGTGTGGTGTTCCTGTTGGAGAAAACGTAACGCCAACCCAGTCAATTTTGAATAGAGCATCTAAGGCTCAGCAGTCGTACGGAAAGGGGTTGTAATTTATTGCATCTTTTATGTTAATTTCCCTCTCTCAAAACAATGTTTGTTTTTTATTTTATTAATTTGACATCACACAGATGAAATGTACGTAATTTTTATGTTTTTCTTATGTAAATTTATCACATAAATAAGATCTAGAAGACGTATTAAAGTTATAATATATTGCTGAGAACTTTAACAAATGCACACCATATTTTGGAACAGAGGGAGTATTAGGTTATTTAGCGTTGATGGAATTGGTGATAGCGAGATGGTATTTGGCGAGATGAAGCCGAGGAATCGCCGTAGATTACCTGACATTCGCCTTACGGTTGGCGAAAACCTTTGAAAAAACCCAACCAGGTAAGCGGGAATCGAACCCGCGCGCGAGCGCAACTCTTGATCGGTATGCAAGCGCCTTAGCCGACTGAGCTACGCCGGTGGCGTTTGATTGTTAGGCTGAGATTACGATCTACATTCGTTTGCGGTTACGCTACATTAGTCCGTACGTTGTCGTATTTCCACCGAACGTTCAGAGCTTGTGTATTATGATTAGGGCTAGGATTTTGATGACCTATAAATCATGAAAAAATGTCCTAAAAACAATGCATTTATGACCTAAATTTTTTTCAAAAATGTCCTTAAAATGCCCTAAAAATTGAACTTACACAATTGCGATGAAAGAGTAATGGAATGGAGAAAAATTCTCTCCGGCGCCGAGATTTGAACCCGGGTTTTCAGCTCTACGTGCTGACGCTTTATCCACTAAGCCACACCGGATTCCACCCCGGCGTCGGAAGAATCGTCTCACTTTTAAGTTCCAACTCTTGGATTCCCTCTTTCATCGTATGATGACGCAGAATATCTGCATGGAAATATCATATGTACTTCGGTACATTATAATAATATATTACACAATTGGCTTAGTAGGAAAAGAGGATTTTGTATTACCGTACTTAATATTTAGACTAGTAATTAAATTACATTTTACATATTTTTTTCTAAGTAATACACTTTAATTAATTATTTTACCTCATGTAGTTTCCATATATGATCGTTCACCTTTGCGTCGGCATGTGGACGTGAGGTCAGCAGTCGGCTGGTCGGTCTTGGCCCTTCATGGGCTGTAGCACCATGGATTTACTTTGCTTTTAGTTTTCATGTAGTCTACCACAAGGCCACTCTTATCCGGAATTAGCATGTATAGAAGAGTTTATATTGAAGGGGTGGTTGGACTGATCCATTACATGGAGTGTACTACGTTAAAATGGCAATATTTGTGTAGAAAAACGATTAAAATGTCATACAAAATAATGGGTAATAATGGACAAAATGTGTAAAGAAAATGTCAAAGGAAATAAACATTATTTTACGTTAATAAAGGGGATTTATAGCCAAAATTAAATGAAAATGCACATTTTAAGGACAAAATTATAATTCTTTCAATAATTTATTATCATAATACACTGCTCTCTTAAAGTAACTGAGCTTATTGGGAATTAAATCAATGGCTTTCCCAAAACACAATATGAAATATGTCATATAAAACACGTTTTATCTCGAAAAGGAAGCAAAATCGAGCAAAATTGTATTTTGCTTGAAATATTTAAAAGAATTGCCACCTGAAATTAATGACATTACTTACGGTTCATCCTGTAGATATTTAATATTTAAAGGGAAAAGCAAAGCTAATGTTTCGTCAACATATGACCGAAAACTTTCGGCTCGGAGCATGCGCAGTGAGACATTCTCTGACTTAGGATAAACTCGAATCTTCCCTCAGTGTACATTTTTTTTATTTTCAACGTACTAACACTGAACTGTAACAGCACGCTAATAGCGATAATAATAATAATAATAATAATAATAATAATAATAATAATGATTCGTCAGGAGTTAAAAGGATAGCCGTTCTCTTCGATGGGCAGCGAGTCCCAGAACTGCATTCGTTGTTTGTGGAGATCCTCCGCCATGTTGAGCTTCACGACACCCAGCCCGTGGTTCAAGTACCCCACGTGGCTAGGCGACGTAACGACCTGCCCAACGTTGAGGTAGCGTAAGTGCGTGGAGTCTGATCCAGGGTCCACCACTGGCAGCCACTGCAGCTCGTCCACCAGGTACAGGCCGGTGGTGTTAGGCGTCGGATTCCTACCACAACAGTACGAGTCACGTTTCAGTTATTACCAGCATTACCAACCTTCAAACACAAAATTATGGAATTATGGACTATAAATTATCGGATTTTTCATAAAATTATCGTAAATATACTAATGTAGGCTCTACAGCAGCCGTGGGAAAATGTGACTCGCGAGCAAATTGTGGCTTGCAATGATAGCTATGCATTTCTCTTGCTTCCTGCCTCCCCTAATCCCCACCCTCTCACTCACTGGAGTCAGACTCCGTTCCATTTGTATTTGTCTCTGACCTGCGAGTGGCGTATCATCGCAATGTCTCTCTCGAAACCATGTACCTCTACAAAAACGAAAGTTTCAAGTAGGATGGGAGGACTCTCTTCTTTTTTTTTTTTTTTTTTTTTTTTTTTCCCCAATATGATGAGAATATTAAATGTATGATTTGTTCACAAGTATTACGAGGAAACGGTTCTATAACATAAAACGGAATTATACTACATGTCACTCATGAAAAATTAAAAAGTTAAGCGTTATTATTATTATTATTATTATTATTATTATTATTATTATTATTATTATTATTATTATTATGTTACAATATATTTATTAATTTTATACAATGTTCTAATAGAATTCTAATTCATGAATATCCTTATCAATTCTTTGAAACGTAATTTTCTCACAGCCATCCAATGTTTTAACAAACAAGTTAAATTTCTTATTGTGTCCGCTTCATTTTATTACAAGCTTGATATACAGGCGGTAGGTCTCTCCAGGGTACGAATTAACAGGGGGATGGGGAGATTTTCCCCCTGTTGGAAAATTACCCCCTCTCATGGATTCATATTAACATCCCTGCCAGGGATACTTTTATCCCCTCTCACCCCTCACAAAACATAATTGTTTCAATACGAATATACTTTATAAAGTACAGTATAAAGTAAGCAAAGAAAATAATATTGATGTATTATCATCACCGGCAAGCTGACAACAATCAATAACTTAGGAATTACACATCTTATCTTAAGCCTGCTCATGGATATAATTATTATTATGATCAAGATGCAAGACAAGCAACTCAGTGCGACCAAGCGTTGAGCCGTATCGAATGAGGATAATAATTTTATGTATGGTATTCTCTATCTAGGATTCTATCCCCCTCCCCCATCAGAAATCTTAATTCGCACCCTGGGTGTCTCTATAATAAAGGTACCATTGTTATAATTCGAACGTGCCGCAGCACCAAGTACAGGGATTATAATGAAGGAGGGATAGGAGGGCTATGCCTAATGTCGATGTAGATTTTGTTACTCTGACAGTGAAAAATTGAGAAGGGGAAACGATTATGGATAAAACAAATATTCAAGTCTAAATATGCCATTTTTTTACAGTTCAAGGGGAGGGATTCAAATTCGGTAACCCTCCCTTGCGTACTCCCTTGTCCGTCAATATGATTTACCAAGTAGGTTTCAATTTTTATGTCGAATTTTTTCTTTCTCAAGATCAAGGCTCGTGTTATGTTGTCCAAACGTCTGTATTGACTAAATTTTGCTGTGCATCGTGTTTCTTTTTAATGTAGGAGTTTTGTTAGCAGTATCAATGAATGCAAGTTTATTTTATACATTTTTACTCCTGTGAGTGATTGTATAGGCAGGGCAATGCTTTGCCCTGGGGGGGGGGGCTATAATGATATTAAGACGGCCCTGCGTCCTATCCCTTACTAAGAATAGTATGCTTACTCTTTAAGGACGGCAGGCATCGAATCCTACAGCCAGTTTATCTTCTTCGATTCTCTGATGACGGTGCTAAACCCAAGAATCTTGCACCAGTGTAAATGTTATGAAAGTAATATTTAAAATAAAGAGCCTAGACTATGATAACTTACCCATACTTAGCGAAATTCGTTACAGCCGATGTCCAAAATTCCCTTACTTCTAAATCGGGGTGGTTGGGTGGATAGGGAAGACGACCTCCAAAGACCCGGAATATATACATTATCTCATCACCATGAGAAATGCCTGAAAAGTTAAAAAAAAGGCTCATTAAGAAATACATAGCTGAAATATTTAGTACATCATTAAAATATTTAGTGTAAGTTTTAATGCATCATTTCTAATATTAAAATTTGAAAATCTAGTCAAAAATAATTTTAATATGAGTATAATAATATCCTATAAGCATGGATAAATATCTATATATATAATTTGAACTGGTAATGGAAATTACGGGAAAACGGCTGAACGGATTTTAATAAATGGCCCCTCATTTTGAAGCTTGGAACCCAAAGTTTTTCGGAAAAGTAGTAGTTTTCAGTGAAATGTCAATTTTCCTACATAATTTTCCTATTTTCCAAAATCCATCTGTTGTCAGTTTTGAGAACTAATTTTATCGAATCACGGCCGACTTGATTGAATTTCAGAACAAAACACAAACTACAATAAACAATAGGCTATTACACGAAGGCCATGACCTGCAGGATTGCCGACATATTTAGAGCTCAATTCAATTTGTTATTAAAAGCTGATTCTGCAGTGTATAACAATTTTCTGAGTACAGCTGTGTATTGGATATTCAAATTTACGAAACTTGAGGTGGTTTGATGACATTATTACCATTATAAATTAAATATTATTATAGTTAATATCATGATGCATCTATTTTTCATTAATTGTACATAATATTGATGCTATATTGATGACATGAAAGTGAAACGTTTTGAGGTTATGTAAGTAAATGTAGAGAATATCTTAATTTAGATCTTCATTTCTATAATTTACTGAGTGTCTGCTATATATAACTACAAAACTTCAGTAAGATAATAATATTGTTATTAAAAATCAAATATTTTTGTACTTATTAGCCCAGTGGGGTTGGGTCTTTTTCATATACTTAATGGCGATGTAGTGTAGATATTGATATGCGTCATTGTCTTCAGTATTGGCTCGAGAGAGCGCAAAAATTACAGTTCCTAAGGAAAGATCAAAAGGTTATTACTTACTGATAAAATAAGAGGCCTAGAAAATTTTGTAGTCTCCAGATCATTTCGGCAAGATCTCTTAGTAGGATAAAATGATTTTACGCTCTACATTTCAAATTCTACATGCAGCAGCTATACGAAAATGCTATTGTTCGAAAGCTTAGCAAACCTGACATTTTTTTAAACTTTTGCCTACAATCCACAATGACCTGAAATAGCTACTGCTATCGTCCTGACATTGATACTTGCGTTTTCGCGTCGAAACTCAAAAACTGAAGTTGGATAGGTTCAAGAAAAAGTATTTGGCCTAAAAAAATCCATTCAGAGGGAGTATGTTTCATTATTATGGAAGCAAATAACTATCAAAAAGACAAGTATTCTTCATTGAAAGTAAATCTGAAAAATTTTTATTTGAACGTCTAACGAACTTAGTTTGCAGCAGCATTTGCTGCACAAGCCACTAGTATAATAGGATGCGAACCTGCGGTCAGCAACATCTGGCGGCGGGGGGCTGAAATAAGATGATCAGCGCCCAACGTCGTAGGTTGTGCACATTAGAACTACGTGTTGGGTACATTACCCAGAGTTCTCTATTTATCCCGTTGCTTACGAGATTATGATCTCACTGCACCAAGAATTGGGAATTCTTCCACTAGAACAGTACATCCATTCAATGTCAAAATCTCTCTTCAACAAACTTCCTGGTGTTCCTGGAGCTGTGACATATAACATTGGAGCAAGATCTTGTCAGCCATCTCGACTTAAAAGGAAACTCCCTCAAGACATCCTTCTTAGTGATACTGACGACTCTTCATAAATTTAACACAGAAAATCATCATATTTTTATTCACATAATTCACAAAATTAATTAGAGGAGCCCTTAGAGCCAACCTCAGCATGATATTCTGCATGTGATATTCCATACCAGTGGTCTGTATAGCAAGTTTGCTGGTCGACCAATATTAAACATAAAATAATAAAAAAAAAAGATTATAATCTCGTAAGCAACGATTTATCCATTCGAGATATTGTTCGAGGAGACAAGATGGCAGACGGAAACTTGCTAACAAGTGAACGTAAAGTGATACTACGTGTGTGTATAAGCAGTGTATGTTAAACAGTGATGTTTATGGACGTTGTAAAATAGTGTTGTTGAATGTACTGTAAAGTAATAGTAATATAATAAATAATTGAACTATCTAAGTAGTTCTTGCAGACTTTTCCATTGCACTGTACAATAAATACCCAAAGAATACAATCCCAATTATCTAACCTTTTGCTTTATTTTCTGTCTCTGTCTGGTTATATTTTAATCGGATAGTGTAAAATAGAGCGTCTCTTTTATCTTCCTGTTGGCTCCGGTAAGAATTTTCAGTAGAAGATGCTGTGAGGAATAAAAATATAAATGTTTTATTTTAAATTGGGTTAGTTTTGAATATTGATGAGGGTGGGAGGGAATACTTTCTGCACAGTTTAACATTTTCGTCACCAGGTACGCTGCTAAATGCATGGAGTAATTAGTTACTCTTTTCGCTACTTGGTGCGCTGCTAGATGTAATAACGCCCCTCCCCCCAACAGGTGGCAGCAAGATCAATTTCTACAACAGCGCCTCTAGTATGTGTTACGGGAAACTCTGTAAGTTTCGCATCCTATTATATATTCACCCATGCCATAAGTTTATAAAAGTATGACATGTTTATTATTTATTTGTCTGTTTGTGTGTTCGCATGTCTATCTCTCTCTATGTTTGTTTATTTGTTTATCACATCTCACATATTATCCAAAGTTAAAGAAAAGTTACAAACACGCACCCTTGTACGATTCTTCGGCGAAAATAAAGATAATTTCCTATTTGCATAAACTCCTAGAGTCGACGGCAATTCGGAAGGCGGTAGTCTGCTAGCGTTTGCGTCGAGAGAGACAGATAGAGAGAGCAAGGCAGCGTACAACATTGCCACATCGTACTTCACGAGCACGTGCAATACAAATAGCACAGGAGAGAATTTAAATTATCAGAAGACAATAATGACCTTAGCCGTTGATTACTGTAAGCATGACACCAAACAAACCCTCTTTCCTTCACTAACAATATTCTTTGCACGTTTCTCAATCCCACACCACATGCTTCCACAGTCGTTTGTTGCGCGTTGGCAACGTTGCAGTCAGCATCAAGATGGCTGGCAGCGTTCTGCTCGTCAACGTTTTTAAAATAATTATATAGACTACCTTAAACACTATTTTCCACGCCTGTCTGTGCAATATTTGTCTTTTTACAGTCTCTTCTTCCCTTTATTTATCCTACACATACACAGTAAATGTTAGTTTTACTTACTCAATGTATTGAAACACTCACACGTGAACAAACGCACTCTGGAAGTACTTGTTATAGACTGATTCTGATTGGTTCTAGCGTACAAGTTTGTGACGTGACATACCAGAAATGCTACGGTGCATATAGCAGCTGACCGCCTTCCGAAATACCGTCTAGTCTAGTCATGCACATTTATTCGTCTACTAACCATAATTCCTGGTTGTAGCAACCAGGCTGGTCGAGTACATGCCCTTATATGCGAAGTTGTATCTGTAGATCTGCTTGTGACCTGCTTGTACGTGCAGTTGAACTGATTTGTGATATCCATGGAACAGCAGTCGGTCAGACATCATCTACAAGCCAATGTCGCTCTTTAATAACAATGGGTGGTAGTAGTGCGTTGTATGTGGAACTTTATCAAATTATGCGGCCAATTTATTTTATTAGGCGGCCCATTTATTTACCTTTTTTTTGGAACTGTACATGGATTTTGCTTAAGTAAGGTAGGTGTCCCTGATATGGCCATGCTAAGGTTTGAGAATTTTTCTAGCCGCCATTTTGAAAAAAAAATGTAAACCGCTTTTTTCTTACTCGTTCTCAGTCTAATGGACTTTCTTAAAACAATCTCCTTTCCCCATAAAAATAGCTTTAATTATCCAAAAAGTCCCAAATTCCAAAAGTCTACGTAGTGGCCATATCAGGAACATGTGCACATGATATGGCCACCCTTGTTCCATGTTCTGCAAATCGTGATTGTTTTCAGTTTGATAGCGCAGTTGTCTTAAAATTAAATAATTTTGGTGTAAAATGAATAAAAATGACACTTAATAATCTTTTTTATAATTCAAAAGTGTAGTCAAAACAGGTTTTTCCATAAAAAAATTAAGTTGTTTTTCTTAAAATACAAAATTTTTGCGTAATCCCAGCTATAAGGCATGTAAATTTGTCAGGTGAAAAAATAAAAGTGAAATGAACTTGATATGGCAATGGTGCATTTGATATGGCTATGGTGCATTTGATATGGCCATATCAGGAGCAGGTAAGCTTTCACGAAAATCGTTTGATTATGAACAACTCGTAAAAGATACGCCATCAACAACAACACCAATCAACAGAACATTAAAAACTGAATGGAGTACAATGGTTTTGATGAAACAAGTCTTTGAAAAACATGCATAAAACAAAGGAGACTTACCAGAGAAAAATAAGAAGAGGTCACATGAAAACCGCAAAACAGGCAACTGACGCCATATTGCTCAACCTGACTGGATGGAAAACGATCAAGTGACATACCAGGATGCCCTTTCACTGGATGCTGCTGCAATTTAGCGGATTTTTTGGTTAACTAACTCACAATAGGGGGGGGGGCATACCAGGAACATGGCCGTAACAGGAGCACCCACCTTAATCATAGTAAATAAATTTTGGATGTACCAGTTTATGCATCAAGCTGTTAGTTACATGCTCATGCATATTATACTTTCAAGAACAACCATGTTCACCTACTTGCAAAATCTGTGAGCATTTTCTTTCCCGTATCTTTACATCCGTCCCCATGTAATGACGCAGTATTTTCGTTGTGACGCTCTTTAATCTGTCATCTGGTACACTCACGTTCATTAACAACATGCGCGGGATGTCCAGGTGTTCGTTCAATTGCAGTGTGTACAGCCAGCGATGACAGATCTCTGCGAACAAGAAAGATTTTTTCTGTCCGTCTTATTCCGAAGTTCTACAATTCTAATACACACGAATTTATTCACATAAAATTTATTTCAAATTCACTTCTACACTAAAAAGTAATAAGTTGTCGTAATTACTGGTACTACCACTAGAGCGCAGCAACGGTTTGTCTGTAATCAAAGAGTACAATGAAATGTGTTCTATAGTGTCAGTGAAATGTGTGCTAAAGTGTCAGCGAAATGCGTCATAGTGCCACTACAGTGAGTGAGATGAGAGTAAAGTGAAAGACTATTGCAACTTATGTAGGACCTATACATAATTATGTAGGTTGTAATGTAAAATTAGGTATTTTATTTATGTTTCATTATTATTGCGTTAAATTATATTGTGTATTCTTATTGTATTGTGTATTGTAAATTTATTGTGTATTGCTTATCATTTTATTGTGTATTGTTTATATTGTGTATACCACTGCCACCGGGTGCTTGCCCACTTGCAGTGTAAATAAATACATATAAATACATACAGGATGACTCAGGAGGAAGAATAAATTTTAGGTAGTCGTAATATGGACATATAAACATGTCTCCAATTTTCACTAGATGTTCCGATACAGCTATTTGAGTGTTATGAATAACAAATCTTACAAATGGTATGAAGGAAAGACAAATGACTACGTACAAAGGAAGCGTAGATACGGAATTATATCGTTTTCGCAGGACTTTAGCAAACATGGCGAGGTGGAAAGCTATTTTCCTGAGATTCGCTCTTAAAAACATGTGTAGTGAAAATATTTGTAATTTAAATTTATGTATTGTATTGATTAAGGCTGGTTGAGTGGAAGAGAAGGCCTTATGGCCTTAACTCTGCCAGCGAAAATAAAACATTATTATTATTATTCACGTTATTATTTCATATGAACTGATAGAAATTATTCATAGGCTATACTCTTTTTTACAACGTTAATAAGAATACCAGCTACACGAAAATAGTGAAACTACAGTTTATATGGTATTCCACAGCCTTATATTTTTATATTATATTTATATTAAATGTGTTTATCTCTTTTTTTGCTCTTGTGTGTTATTTATCGGTTTGAATTAAGATAATTACTGTATTTAGTAAATTGTCTTTGTAAATTTTATGTTATTGGCTAGGACCACACCGTACACGAGCCTGGCTCTTGCGGTAGTGGCTAGAAACATTTTTGTTTCATAGTTTGGTTTGTAATCACTTTGCCTATTAGCTAGCTAGCTAAATAAATAAATAAAACTGATTTTAGATATTGGTTAATGTTTATTATAGCCTATTGGTGACTAGGCGATGATGAATCATGGCATGTAAATTTCCAATCCGGCATTTGCCTTTGTGACTGAAACCATGGAAAACCCTAATCAGATTGTCCGGTCACGGAGTTTGAACCTGGGTCTTCCATAATACGAGTCGCAAACGCTACCGTCTGAGCCAACTCTCTCGGTTGCTTTTGTATCGTGGCTGTGACTGCTTATTTTGCGTAATCTTTTAGTGTGACGTAAATTAAATAATGAAAATTGAAGTACTTACCTGAAACAGACATACAAAGGCCATTGTTAGAGCCTCCCATCATCCACGGAACTCGCTCGAAGGATCCCTCTTGTAAGAGGATTAATGGATTCTTGGTCAGGAAAGGTTCGGGATTGCGTTCTGTTTTACGCTCTACCACTGGGGCGTAACCTGAAGCCGGCAAATCCATGTAAACCTGTGTGGTCAACATTAAATTGATGTTAAAGAAGTTGAACATATCTAGCCACAACTTCAAATAAAATTACAAGTTTACAGTTATATACGGATAATATAATATATTTGCATAGATGTCGTTTATTATAAAGGTACCGAATATAGTTTGCACAAATACTGGGTGAACAATCCTTGGCGCGTCCGCGATTTCACGGCTTACGGCTAGTCGGCGGTATCATCTGCCAAGCCTCCCGCCTCCACCGCGCTGAAGGTCTCGTCAGACGTCAGTGTGAGTTATACTCTTACAAGATAAGCACGTGTTCTTTAGGCGACGTGATACAGTGTGTTAATAAAGTTAATATGGCTCAATTTAGGTATTCTATTCCCCAAAAAGTATTCATGTATGATTCATAGGTAGCCCTACATTTTTAAGTGTTTATTAGTAATTTACGCAGCAAACAGTAGATAGATTTTTGAGAATTTATTAGTAAGAACTAGAGGTGTGATTTCATGGTGATTGATTTATTTTTCGGTGAATATTTCATTAAAAAAAAAAAACAATTTTGCGCATATTTCGCACCCTAAGGAAACTTTAAAAAACGATAAAAAACATTTTTTAAATTGTTATTGAAACAATCCCTTTGAAACTAATAGTAAATTATTTGCATCATTAATTAAATTCATAACTCAATTTCATTTGCCTTTGAGGGGGTGACGGCACTGCCTTCTTGATCTCACGAAGGTAGTTGTTGCGGGAAAGAGAAATAACCGTTACCTGTTTGCGCTGCTCCCTGGAAGTAGTCGTTGCCAGATGTTACATGCATACAATGGTGAACGATTATAGAAATGTTCATGTATATTTTATAACGAAAGTTTCACGTTTCATTTGGAAGAAAGGATCTTTTTTTGTGCGAATTCTCCATAAAACTTGTTTTTTGTTCAAAATATCGCGATTATGAAGTAATTTTGTGGACTTCTATCAATTTCACGAAAATTCGCATATGTTTTTCACTTAATTTTGGACTTTCATTAAGGAATTTTCATTTTCCATGCATAAATCGAGTTCTTAACACATTTCACGTATACCTATCGTTAATACCAAAATTCACACCCCTAGTAATAACTTAGGCGACAAACTAGGTAGATTTACCGCGGGCTTCCTGACACCCGTTCACCGCGGTTATCGACTTGACTCGCCGAAGATCCGCAAATATTGGAAGCGGGCGCGCGGAGGATTGTTCAGCTGTTCACTCAGTATATAGAATGATTTGAAGAGTACGTACTATCTTCCATCAACATTAATACACTTTTGCCAGTGACTTTAAATAATACTATAATACCATTCAGTACTACGGTTAAAAACTTAGGTTTCCATTTCGACTCGAATCTCAGCTGGAATGCACAGGTGAAATATGTCTGTAAGAAAACTTTCTCAATCTTGCATTCTCTGAAAAGACTGAAAAAATTCTTTCCTTCTAAACTGAAACAGATCTTGATACAGACCCTGGTGATGCCTTACTTTGACTATTGCGACGTTTTGTATAGTGATCTTAGTGTTGAATTGTCACTGAGGCGTCAGCGTGTTCACAATGCTTGTGTCCGTTTCATTTTTAACAGCCGTCGCTATGATCATGTCTCCGAGTATTTCTTTCAATTATCTTGGCTTCGTTTACGGGAGAGACGTTCAGTTCATTCACTGTGTTTGCTGTATCAGATTTTAAATAATTCCACACCTATTTACCTAGTTCCTCGCTTCACACTTTTAGCATCCCACCACAACCGTGATACACGTTCACAGCATAACAATGTTCTATCAATTCCATTCCATCAAACATCTCTCTACTCTGCTTCCTTCACAATACACACAGCTCGTTCCTGGAATTCCTTGTCACAGGAAATCAGGAGCAGTCGGAGTCTAAAATCTTTTAAGTACACTCTACTTAGAAATGTCTTTAATGAACAGAACTAGACTCTTGCGGAAGTTTCTAAATAGTCTTAAATGACCAAGTTGTTATTTTTTTTCCTCCTCTCTCTTCTTCTTTTTTTTTTTCTCTTTCTTTTCTTTTTTTTATTATCTTCATATATTACTTAATCATTTGTGTTTGTATGCCATTTGGTAGGACTTTACTAATCAACATTTTATGTCTTGTCACCCATATGTATTCTCCAATTAGTATATTAACTGAATAATATATCTCAAGTAAATTAATCGTCCAATTTGTCTCGGGCATTTTAGATCTTATAAATTGTGTGTTTGTGTGTGTGTGTGTGTGTGTGTGTGTGTGTGTGTATTCCCCTTATGTTATGTAACTGATTTTGATTACGTGTAATTTTCTAATTTATTTTATATATTATGTAACTGATCTTGCCTATTGTAATTTCCTATTATATTTTATGTAATTTCTGTCATTTTCTTTTGTGTTGTTTTGTAATCAAATTTTGTATCTCATGTATTTGTATTATTGAAACCTGGTTGAGTGGAAGAGAAGGCCTCATGGCCTTAACTCTGCCAGGCAAAATAAACCTACTACTACTACCTAAATGTATTAGGACATTTTGTGGTAATTTTGGGTAACTTAGCAATAATTCCTATCAGAATTAGATAAATGCAAATAAGACGAAGAGCATGGTCATAGGAAGAAAAACGAATTCTAAATGAAGCAGTAGAGCAAGTGGACAGCTTCAAATACTTGGGGTGTATTATAAGCAGTAACATGAGCTGCTGCCAGGAAGTCAAAAGGAGGATAGCAATGGCGAAGGAAGCTTTTAATAGAAAAAGGAGCATCTTCTGCGGACCTCTGGAAAAAGAAGGAAGAGACTACTAAAGTGCTTTGTATGGAGTGTGGCATTGCGTGGGGCAGAAATATGGACATTAAGACGAAGTGAAGAGAAGCAAATAGAAGCATTTGAAATGTGGATATGGAGAAGAATGGAGCGTGTGAAGTGGACAGACAGAATAAGAAATGAAGCTGTGTTGGAAAGCGTGGGTGAAGAAAGAATGATGCTGAAAGTGATCAGGAAGAGCAAAAGGAATTGGTTGGGTCACTGGCTGAGAAGAAACTGCCTTCTGAAGGATGCACTGGAAGGAATGGTGAACGGGAGAAGAGTTCGGGGTAGAAGAAGATATCAGATGATAGACGACATTAAGACATATGGATCATATGACGAAACGAAGAGGAAGGCAGAAAATAGGAAAGATTGGTGAAAGCTGGGTTTGCAGTGAAAGACCTGCCCTTGGGCGAACATTAAATGAATAATATAATAGTAATAATAATAATAATAATAATAATAATAATAATAATAATAATAATAATTCATTCATTCATAGTGTTCTGCCCAAAGGCAGGTTTTTCACTGCAAACCCAGCATTCTCCAGTCTTTCTTATTTTCTGCCTTCCTCTTAGTCTCCGCATATGATCCATAGCCTATATCTTAATGTCGTCTATCATCTGTTATTTTCTTCTGCCCCGAACTCTTCTCCCGTATAATAATAATAATAATAATAATAATAATAATAATTATTATTATTATTATTATTCATTCATTCATTCATTCATTCATAGTATTCTGCCCAAAGGCAGGTCTTTCACTGCAAACCCAGCATTCTCCAATCTTTCCTATTTTCTGCCTTCCTCTTAGTCCCCGCATATGATTCATGTATCTTAATGTCGTCAATCATCTGTTATCTTCTTCTGCCTCGAACTCTTCTCCCGTATAATAATAATGATAATAATAATAATAATAATTATTATTATTATTATTATTATTATTATTTTATTACCAAGAAAATACAGTACAGATAAATTATTATTGTTATTATTATTATTATTATTATTATTATTATTATTATTTTATTACCAAGAAAATACAATACAGATAAATAATAATAATAATAATAATAATTATTATTATTATTATTATTATTAATTTATTATCAAGAAAATACAATACAGATAAATTGTAAATTAACAAAATTCTAGCACTCCCCTGAAAGAGTGTTCTCATGCTCGGGGAGGATTCGAAACCACTTTGAAGATTGAACTTCGGAATAGAGTAATACGCAATGGCTTTGTACTTACAAACATCGGTTTGATGGCCTCTGCCAACACCACAGCGTCTACTTCCTTGAGGCACTGCACCAAGCAGGTGGTGTTGTCTGTGGGACACCCCAGTACACGGGCTTGCTTCTGTGCTTGTTTAAGAGGGTTGTGAGATCGTGCCCAGGGATTGATGGCTGTTCCTTCCAAGGACATGGCTCGATGAAATAATCCTTCAATCAAGAGCAAACGCATTTATGTATGCAGGAGTTGATTCATTTCTCACAAACTTCTGACAGAGGCATCCGTATGGTAGTTGAATAGCGAGATTATGCACGATATAGGTTTCCGAATTCTATGAAAACTAGTGGCTTGTGCAGCAAATGCTGCAAACTAAGTCCATTAGACATTCAAATAAAAATTTTCCAGATTTATTTTCAATGAAGAATACCAGACATTTTGAAAGTTATTTGCTTCCATAATAATGAAACATACTCCTTCTGAATGATTTTTTTATGGCAAATACTTTTTCTTGAACCTATGCACCTTCAGTTTTTGAGTTTCAACGCGAAAATGCAAATAACAATGTCAGGACGATCAGTGGGCTTTTCATGTGGGAGTAAAGCAATAGCTATTTCAGGTCATTGTGGATTGTAGGCAAAAGTTAAAAAAATGTCAGGTTTGCTATGCTTTCGAACAATAGATATAGCATCTTGGTATAGCTGCTGCATGTAGAGCTTGAAATGTAGAGGGTAAAATCATTTTATCCTGCTAAGAGATCTCGCTGAAATGATCGGAAGACTACAAAATTTTGTAGGCTTCTTATTTTATCAGTACCGGTAAGTAATACCTTTTGGTCTTTACTCAGGAACTGTAATTTTTGCGCTCTCTCGGGTCAATAATGAAGAGAATGACGCATATAAGTATCTACACCACACTGCCATTAAGTATATGAAAAAGACCCAACCACTTGATTAATAACTATAAAAATATTTCATTTTAATAACAATATTATCTTATGTAAGTTTTTCATATTCAATACATCTACGTATATAACCCCAAAATGTTTCCCTTTCGTGTCATTAATATAGCATTAATATGTATAATTAATGAAAAATAGTCACATTATGACATTAACTATAATACTGTTTCATTTCTAATGATAATGTCATAAAATCGCCTCAAGGTTTGTAGATTATAATATCCAATACACAGCTGTATTCAGAAAATTACACACCGCAGAATCAGACCTGTAAATTATTTTAGTAAGTCTTGAAGTTTTTAATAACCAATTGAATTTAGACTCTAAATATGTCAGTAATCCTGCAGGTCATGGCCTTCGTGAAATAGCCTATTGTTTATTGTAATGTGTGTTTTGTTTTATTCTGAAATGCAATTAGTTCTCAAAACTGACGAAAGATGGATTTTGGAAAATAAGAAAATTATGTAGAAAAAACAATGCTTCACTGAAAGTTATTATTTTTCTGAAAATCCTTGGATGCCAAGCTTCAAAATGAGGGATCATTTATTAAAAACCGTTCAGCCGTTTTCCCGTAATTTCCATTACCAGTTCAAATTATATATAGAGATTGGTATATGAATAAAATTATGTTGGACCCCACATAAAATTTAGGCTATGTGCATTCAAAATATTTTCTTTAAAAGGGGAGTTATAATGGGGCCTGAAGTTAATAAATCAAAGTATCTCGCTTATTATTATTGATTTTTTAGAAAAAGTTTCAATTAAAAAAGTTTCTTTAAAAAATGTTTCCGACAAGTTTTAGTCTCTGCTAAATTTTAATAGGACTGATATTGAACGAGATATTTGAATTTCAAAATAACAAAGTCTTTTATATCAGTGCTGCCTCAATCAAATACCACAGTCTAGTAAGTATATACAGTCATGAAGCTCAAGACGTTGGGAATATGCATACATAGATAGTTGCTAACCACTAGGATCGCTACTATCGCCTCATCACAGACAATGCAAAATAATGTCGGCACAGTCTATTGTTCTTAGTACTCTCCGCTGCAAAAAATCACCTCAAGCTTCGTGACTGTAATGATGATGATGATAATTTGTAGAAACAAAAGCCGCCCTAAATAAGGGTTCGAAAGATCGGCCTACTAATCAATTCATAAAGAATAATAAGTAAACAAAACAATTTACTAGACTGTGCTAATACAATGAAGTGAAAACAAATGACTCTGCGTTTATTTAAGGCGGCCTTGGAAAACAAACGAAATGTATTCAATTAAGACTACTGTTATATTGGCATCATTGTATTCTATACACATATAAATGGTTATCAATTTTAATATGTAAAGAATGTGTGCTTGTATGAAGTAATATAAGAAGATACTTAACCGATTTGGATAATTCTTTCACCATTGAACAGTGTAGCTCCTCTAGATGGACATAGAGTGAATCAAAGACTGAGCACAAATGCGTAATATGGTAGGATTAAAACATATCCTTACGCACAGAAAACGTGATATATTGCCGAAACATTTTTATTATTTAATTACGTACCTATTTGAGTGAGCCACGGTAATCTATAATCATACATAAACTTCATTTAGTCCACATAAAGTGCTGATTTTATACTACGTAATATTATTTACTTCATTTCATTATTTTTTATTTTACTTTCATCTTTTATTTCTCCGAAAACAAATCGTACTTTATTATCAAAATATCATTGTGTTGTATTCTCTCCGCAAATCATATTGTACTTTATTTTTAATTTAACCTCTGCTTTGTATTCCGGATCCTAGTGGTCAGCCGTAGATGTAGGCCAGATGTCCCAAATTGTGGACAGTCCAAGTAACATTAAAGATTTATCCTTTTACTAATAATAAAACTGTAACCTGAATATTTCCTTTAACAAGTGCAGCGCAGCTAGCTAGATTTTTAATAAAGATTCAGCAATTTCAAAACTACCTTCACTTGCGCATAGTCTTATTTTAGGCCTTTGTCTAGAGGCGGTAGATTTTCGCAAACACGACAAATACGAGTTTTTTAATCCGCGATAAAATGCGAAATTGAGTACAAAATGTGATTTTTTTGTGTTTCTGCAAAATAAGAACGAAATTGCATTTTGAGAGACATTTTTGTGTTTTTGTGAAAAAAAAAAAAAAAAAAAGATTCTATCTAAAGCCCCCGCCACATATCTACAAGTTCTTACATTTTTTCAAACAGTTTGGTCACCCCCTCCATGTTAGCTTTTACAGTAAGAATATCAGAACATTGTGACCTTCTTTCTTGTTAGCTGTACCGTTATCTCGAGTTTTCAGTTAATCTGTCTGGTGCTGGTGGTAGAATATTGGCTGCCTATGCTATCTCTTTAGTTCCAGTGTTCACTCACAAACAAGTTGCATGTGGTAGCGAGTGATTGTGGTTGAGTAACAAAATTGGTCCGGATAAAATCATACCGTATCTTCTGGAATGGTTCTTAATGTTTACAATTTCACTGTAACTTTACGTTGTTCCAGTATTTATTATTTTCAAGAATTTTAACTAGAGAATCTAGAAAATGCACATGTTAACACATTGATAACATTTGAGGAATTTGTTATCAAAGTTGGACAACTCCACTTTTGCTTTTTTACAGGAGTGGCAAAAAACTAGATCCTTGGAAACCAATCTTACCGTTATATGTACATTTTTTTAAACATTCTCATGGGCGATAGAAATATTTTTTTTCAGTCTCAAAAGTGATTAAAATTAATATTCATGATGAAATTTGAGTTTAAAAAGTGGAGCTGTCCATCTCTGAAACTAAGTCATGGAGTGTCTATTTTTGAAACCAAATGAAGCCATATTTAAAGTGGAGTTGTCTTTTCTTGAAACCAAACGAAGTCATATTTAAAGTGAAATTGTCTATTTTTGAATCTAAGTCTCTTCTAACTTGGTTTCAAAGCAAATTTACGTAAAATATTACTTATTCATCCACAAACCGATTATATAAACAATCAGTCGTGTTGGATTCGCGATGAATGATGATAAAAAATGGTAGCCTACGAATTTGGACTTCTCATTGGCTTTGAAGGAATTGTCCAAATTTGAAACCAAGCCACAGTGGAGTTGTCTACATTTTGATTCTAAAGCGCACAATTAAGTGCTATTTCAGCTTTGTTCTGTCCGTTTTTGAACCTAAACAGTTCCAGAACCGCATTCAGCACACAAAATTCTATGAGAAACAGTCGATATCTCGAAATCTAAAAAAATGGAGTTGTCTAACTTTGATGCTATGCTCCTCATTAATTTATATTACCGATCTTTTCATAAAAAATGTTCCAATCCAAAACGCTGCAAAATGCAAAATTCTAACATTAAGGGAACGCACAGGTGAAATTACTAAATCTTACAGTTTTCATTTTTTTTTCTCAAAGACCAACGACACCAGAATAAAATTATGTGACACGTTTCCTTATTAAGATGCAATAAAGGGCAGGAATTTTTTTCAACGTGATTTTCTTTAATTTTCGACGTGAGGAACCATTTATATATCAATTAATTAAATTAATATATGAATGGTTCCACACGTCGAAAATTAAAGAAAATCACGTTGAAAAAAATTCCTGCCATTTATTTCATCTTAATAAGGAAACGTGTCACATAATTTTATTCTAGTGTCCTTGATCTTTGAGAAAAAAATGAAAACTGTAAGATTCAGTAATTTCACCTGTGCGTTCCCTTAAAAGTGCTATAAAATTCCAAACTTGATTTTTAAATTGTGAAGATTTTAATTTTAAGTTGCTAAACTCTATATTATCTCTAATTATGCCTTACCCTTCGATAGTGGCGACATCATGTGAAAATGGACACTAGCCGCCCCGGAGCTTACTCCAAAAATTGTGACGCCACTTGCATTGCCTCCAAAAGCTGCGATATTTTCTTGCACCCAGCGCAGTGCTGCCACCTGGTCTTTCAAGCCGTAGTTACCAGGCGCCTCATCATCTCCGGTGCTCAGGAAGCCTGCAAAAGCCTAAAGCGGTGTTGGTGAACATTTTCATGTGACATTATCTGAGACGAATATTTCTGTTTCTCTTTCATCATTTTGCAGACGCGGGCAGTGTTTCTAAGATCTGTCTGAATGACAGTATTACTGCATTTTAAAAGAAAGAGTTATGCCTAGAATGCCATTATAAACCACCATAATATTTCCCCTGACATCTGCACCACAAAGGCCTACAAATTTTCTTCAAGAGAAAGATAATACGAAGCATTGTTATAGTATTTTGTATGTTATGCATGTAATAATTTGTCATTATTGTCGAGAAACAGTTGCTGGAAATCAAACTCCACATTAATTGAAATTATTCAAGTCTGCTTCACAGGGAGCTATACCTGAAAGCCAGATTTCCATATTTATTATTTATTGCTCTGACAATGCGTCTGTTTTATAATGCTTATATACGATCAAAATTCACCTATGGATGTGAAATATGGGGAGGACCATCAGAAACTCATCTACAAAAAATTTCTGTTCTTCAAAACTCAGCCTTAAGATTATGCCTAGGAGTACCAAAAACCACATCAACTGTTGCCCTAGAAATTGAATGTAATATTCAACCACTCAGACACTATATATTACAAAAGGATCTAAAAATACATTTAAAATTGCAAGCCTCATCCAGATCTCAGATGTTCTTCTGTGTAATTTCTGTGTAATTTCTATAAAATAAAAAAGAAGAAATACCAATCTATATCACAGACACACTCATTGCTGAAACTCCAGTTGTGAACGAAATTCCTCCATGGAAATGGGTGATTCCAGAACATAGCATACATTCCAGGAAATCATTCCAAAAATGATCTTGCATACATTCTTAAGTTAGATTCCATGGAACTACTCTGCAGCACATATAAGGATCACCTTCAAATTTATACAGATGGATCTCTAAATCCTAATAATGGGACATCAGGAGCAGGATATTATATTCCGAAATATCAAGATAGTTATTTCATACCATGTTCATCCTCCTCCAGTCTTGACACTGAATTGCTAGCTATTGATGCTGCTCTTCAGTGTGTTACTCAAATTTCTGAAAAATCTATTTGCATACTTACCGACTGCAAGGGGGCTGTATTTAATATAATTAAATATGTACCACACCTATATTCTCATAGAATTATTCAATTCAGAAACAACCAAGTAAACTAAAAGAACTCCAAAAGGAAATAACATTTCAATGGATATCTAGTCACTGTGGTATACCTGAAAACGACAAAGTCGATAATATTGCAAAACAGGCAACATATTTGCAACCAAGACCTCTTCAAGTGATATCTCTATCCAGTGCTTTTGCTTCAGTAAAGTCTCATTTTACAAACCTATGGGTCAACAATTGGCTCTCTTCTGACAAAGGAAACATTTTACAGTCTGTACAAAAGAAACCAAATGACCTGGAAATGTACAAAAACTTGCCCAGACATGTTTAAACATTTTTAACAAGAACCTGAACAGGTCACATTGTCACACAATTGTACGTACACCGATTTCACATTTCTGATAATCCTACTTGTCTGTGGTGTAATAATCATGATGAAGATCTGGAACACATTCTTCAATACTGTCCATCCATAAACCACAAAAGAAGTAAATTAAAATCATCAGTACCAGTTGCAGAAGACACAGCCCTGCAGTATATATTGACTACACCCCAACTCTGGCTACTAGCAACAGGCATCTATAATGAACACCGATCAAAATACCCCTCATTTCTCGTGAAAAACAACAACTGAATAGACTACAGTGGACTATAGTGGACTTTATGTTGTCAGCAAACAGCTGGGTATATTAAGAAGATTGATTTATTGCTCTGAATAAGGTATAGGGTTGTCAGGTTTTTAGAATGTAAGTAGGGGACAGTTACAACATTTAACTAGAGGAAAATACGTGGGTAAAGGCTTTTCTAATTCTGGCAGTATTGTTCAACGTTATCATGGTAACAGACTACTCTTGCACAGCAATAGTCATCTGTTTAAAAGCGACGCTAGCGCTTCTGTCAAACTCAAACTCTCGTTGGAATTGTTATAGTTCAGTCTTACCGAAAGCTCCAACTCTGTGGTTGGGCATCACAAGGAGGATGTCCCGGTCCATGAGGTAGTGAGGCTGGAACTCCAAGTTTGACCCGAAATAGAAGACTCCTGGGTATAACCATACCATCACATCCAGAAGCTTTCCGTCCAGTGGCTTCAGCTGCATGAAATAGAGTTGGAGAACGAATTTTCAGTATCAGCACTCATTTCGCTGGCATTATCACCTTCAACTCAATCAAACACTAGATAACCATAACAGTTGATAAAATAACCAATAAAAAAGACTTAAGGCTCATTCACAATGAAAATTAAACATAACGTAAGCGTTGACTTAAGAATGTAAACGTTACGGTAAAATCAAGAACATTCACGATGGGAACATAAACATAACCGCAAACATACTTGGTAACCATGGAAACATAACAACGACGCCATTTCCTCATATTCTGTCGTATACTTCAGCGCTTCACGATTCTGTTCTGTTTGCAAATCACGTAAGCATAAGCATGAAAGTTTGGAGTTTGCAAACTTTCATGTTAACGTCTTACGGTAATGTTTATGTCAATGCTTATGTGAATCATTGTGAATGATCGCATTTGGTAGCCTGGGCGCAAACTCCTGTGTTTATGTTACGGTTATGTTTAATTTTCATTGTGAATGGGTTACAGTTTATCTTTCAGCACGCTCGTATATTAGTTTATGTATGTACAAGAATGTAATTTTCTGAAAGTGACTGGCTGGCATTTTGAACTCACCCTTGTTGTGTACACATTTAGATACAGGCAGTCTTCTTGTCCGAAAGGGAACATCTTGGTGAGTTTAACTTGTTTGCAGACTGGGGGTTCGTCTGTAGCGTGCAAAATACCGCTCCATGGCTTTGGTGGTTGTGGAGGCTAAGCAAGGAAAAAAAACATTTTATTGCAGCAACGAATAATAATTATGGACAGTGATTTCATCTATGCATTTCAGACCACAAATTTGTAGCACATTTCAAATTATTATTATTATTATTATTATTATTATTATTATTATTATTATTATTATTATTATTGATTCTAAATTGTACTTTCATGACCATGTTGATCATTTATTTAATCATTCACTAAGAATGCTTGTGTTCATTAGGTCTATTACTTATTCCTTTCATTATATTATGCTTTAGTAAGGTCTAAATTAGAATATACATCGGTTGCGTGGAACTCTATTACTTCTACTGATTCGGCTAAACTAGAAAATATCCAAAGAAAATTCATTTCTCTTTGTGCGTTCAGATTTGTACCCAATTCCTCTTCTTTAAATTATGAACTGTCTAGTAAATATTTTAACTGTACCAGTCTGTATTCGAGACGTCAGGATATTAATTACACTTTCTTTAATAATGCTATTAATGGTGCCATTGATTGTGATTCTTTTATACATAACACCTACCTTAGAATTCCCGTGAAAGGTTTTCGTGGTCAAAGAATTTTCTTCACTAAATTATTTAAATCCCTTTCTCCAATAGCCAAGTGTATTAAAAGTGCTAATTTGTAAGATCTGGTTTGATTTTACTTATGCATGAAAGGCTGTATCCTTACTTGTTATTTAATATATTTTATTATTTGTTAGATATTGTCATTTATTTTGTTGCATTTGGTGAATGATTAATGTTGATTGATTGTATTCCATCTCACTGCCATTTTCTGTCATTCATTCATAATCATTTGTTCTGTTCTGTTTTGTTTTTTATTTTGTGCTAAACTGTAATTGGCTTTGTGCTGTTGTTTTGCACATTAATATTCGAAATAAATAAATAAATAAATAATAATAATAATAATAATAATAATAATTATTATTATTATTATTGCTAAACATTTAAATAAGGTAAAATGTACCACAAAATTAATCTTTCCAAGCTTTGTTAATATTTACAAATTCGCAATTTTTGTTCCTTCTCCTTTAACATATGTGGTTTAAATGAATTTAACTATTATTAAACCTGACATTTCTGCGATCAGTGGAAATTCCGAAATACATACAGTTCCAGTCATTGCCTTTGAGAGAATAAAGCCTCTGAAGGACGGCCCGCTATACAAGAAAGACGGAATTCCCTGTTAACCATTTTATCCAAAACAACAAAAGACTGAAGGGGTTAAGATCGCAGTTTGGGTCGCTTTCTCCAGTGCGAAAGTGAATAAAAATTATAAAATGTACTGAAATTTATAAATATATTTATATAAAACGCAGTAAATATAGAAAAATACATATTAATTATGATTTAAGTTTTTTTAAGGTCCAAGTTAGATTTTTTAGTTTGTTAAACATAATTTACATAATATGTGACTCTTATGACCATGATTCGGAAAATTATCTAAGAAATTATGAGTTTAGAAGTGAGGAAAAAAAAGGCAACTTAAAAACTTATAAATTCGGTCTTTCATCATCATAATCATCCTTCACGAATTAGGCCTCTGTAGACCTGTTTCCGCCCCATCTAGCAGTCTTCTAAAAGATCTTCCTCGTCGACGATGTCCTCTAGGTTTATACTGCATCATAATTTTTGGGATTCTTGAATTTTCCATTCTTCTTACATTATCTAGCCAATTGAATTTGTATCTGCTAACTTTTTCTTCTACTGACTGTACTTCTAATTGTTCCAAAATTTCTTCACTCCTTTTTCGGTCTAAGAGAGTATATCCTGCTGTCCTCCTGAAAAATTTCATTTCCGTTGCTTTGATTCTGTTCATGTCTTTTTTACTTTATGTCCAAATCTCGCTTCCGTATAAAAGGGAAGGTAATGCTAGTGTATTATATATTTTTATTCTTGTAGATTTTTGTACTAATTTAGCTTTTAATGTATTGTTTATTATTCCTAGAATTTGTGTAAATTTGGTAATTTTCTTGTTCACATCTTTTTCATTTTGATAAGATATTTCACAACCCAGATAATTGAAATTTTGTACTTGTTCGAGGCATTGGTTATTGTGTATTATCTTACTTCTCACTGGGTCTTGTCCTAAAAATGCCATTACTTTTGATTTTTGTGCTGAAATTTCCATTCCAAAATCTTTTAATATTTTATTTAATGTATACAATCCTCTTTGTAAATTATCCTCTGAATTGGAAATTATGACTTGATCATCGGCATAGAGTAAGGTATTTAATGTTAGAGCACTGGTTATTTTGATTCCTGATGTGTAGATTTGGTTCCATTTTAAAATAATTTCATTTATATAAATATTAAATAAAGTTGGTGATAGTGGACAACCTTGTCGAACTCCATTATTAACTAATTTTCTTTCGGATATACAGTTATTTATTTTGACACTTATTTTGCTGTCTGTGTAGATTTCTATTATATTTTGTAATAGCAAATTTGGAATATTTTTATCTTGTAATATGTCGAATAAAAGGTCTCTTCGGACTTTATCAAAAGCTTTCACAAAATCAATAAAAGCTATATGGGTTTCTAAATTAAATTCTCTTCTTTTTTCTAACAATAGTTTGATACTAAATAATGGATCTACACATGATCTTCCTTTTCTAAAGCCATTTTGACACTCCAGAAGGAAAGTTTCAGCATATATTTTTTTTTTTTAATTTTTCATTTAAAATCCTACTAAATATCTTATAACATGTGTTGAGGATACTAATCCCTCGGTCCTTGATGTTGATATTACCCATAAAACATTTTTTTTTGTTGAAATATCTAACTTACATATGCTCATATGTCACAGAGAATAATATAGTACGAAAAATGAAAAAATGTCAACAATGCAGCTCCACCTGAAAACGTAAACGTCCGACAGGTGGCAGGGCGAATGGTATAGCTCGGAATGCACAGAATGGCTTTCCTTTCTCGGAGATCATCGTGGAACCTCTCAGTACGCCCTGCTCGATAGTCACCAACTTCTTCTGCAATCGTCCGCATCCCTCAGCACTGAATAGTTGCTGAAAGTAAAAATTTTTTAGTCTTTACATAAAACAGTTGACATTTTTGTTTAATGTTATCGGTACTCACTTTAAAAACGCGCCCCGTATATGTCTGTGATATCACTTTTGTTTGCAATTTTTGAAACCGGTGTTGAAAAGAAAGAAGGCAAAGCTTTCCAATAGGATGGTAGGGAAGTCTTCGCTAATACTTCATCCAGGCGTTCCCTCTCCCTTCAACACACTAAATATTTGCCGAGAAGTTAACAGCAACGATGCGCGCAAGTGAGAAGGCATTTCCTTCTCTTTGTAAACCATACCTGTTTTTTTTTTTTTTTTTTTTTAAGATGGGACATGACATTAGCGCTGCGATCGAAGAGACAACTGAATGTCAAATAGCGTGGTAGGCCTGTTGCTATGGTTACAACGGTTGAGTTGCAAAACTTACAGTTCCCACGTGGCGAGTGCTTAATAGCTCTCTTGGCAACATTTATTGTGCACACAATGTTAGCTTTGATATGTTTCGTCTTTCATTCTCTGTCGATTTTTGTATTGTTCTTTTGCCTTCGCGTCAATTGTTAATTAATGTTTTAACGTCAGTCATGTAACGTCAATTGCTAGCTTCCATCAGCTGACAGCATGGTAGTCCATATTGGCAACATAGCGCTATAGTTCCAAGCTCGGCCGCTTAACTGTCATGTCTCATCTTAAAAAAAAATATATATAAGGTTACCAGGGTTAAACTATAAAACGTATTTGGTTACCAGACGTCCCTGTTATCTGAGGACAGCTCTTAAATTTTGTTCTTTGTCTCCGGACAGAATTCGTCTCCGGAATGTTCCTGATTTAAAAATTTGTCCCCAAATATCCCCGACTTTTCGGTGTTAATTATTATAGTTTTATAGAAATTGTGTTGAATATCTGGGTGCCTGGGGTATTCAGTCACAAGATAAGGTACCGTATATGGTATTTATGGAATATAGGGTAAAGGTTGGTAATATCGTGATATGAGTAATATTGTGATAGTACTTTTTGAGAATTTATTACAATTTTACTGAGCGAGAGGGAGATCGTTTTTTTGCGTCAACGTACTAAGGGAATGTTCATGGACAAGTTGCTGCACAAAACCGGTCCTTCTCTCGCTCAGTAAAATTGTAATAAATTCTCAAATAGAACTATCACAATATTACTCGTATCACGGTATTACCAACCTTTAACCTATATTGCTGGGATCTGCTTCAGAAAGAAAAATTTTGAAGAGAGAGCCCAATATTTTTCTTCATATGTAGATGTACTTTGATGAAGTTTCTTGCTTGAAGAATTATGTGACTTCAGAGAAAATGACGAAGTGCAATGAAGAACATGCGTCTCAATTCTTAAAATTGAATGACATTTAAAATGTTTTCTCTGAGAAGGTGGTTTCATGTGCAGAACTCCAGACGTTGATTGAACTATCTCTGTGTTTTCATGGGAGTAATGCTTCAGTGAAAAGCGTTTTTTCTTCAGTGAACATGATGTGGGCATTCCAAAAATCCAGAACGAAACTGTTCTAGCCATACTTGCTGTCTTAACCAACTTCTACATAGCCTGTCAGGAATTTTCTGCAAAATTGGGGTCCAGAGAAGATCTGGTTAAAAATATTCACCCTTCTCAAAAGTAGCAGTAGTTTAAGTAATAGACAAATATATTTTTTTAATGTGATCTTTTTATTAATCCCCAAAATTAATGCTTTAAATAAACTATTCTCTGACATCTATATATATATATATATATATATATATATATATATATATATATATATAATTTGAACTGGTAATGGAAATTACAGGAAAACGGTTGAACGGATTTTAATAAACGACCCCTCATTTTGAAGCTTGGAACCCAAAGTTTTTTTACAAAATTAGTAGTTTTCAGTGAAATGTCAATTTTCCTACATAATTTTTCTTTTTTCCAAAATCCATCTTTCGTCAGTTTTGAGAACTAATTAATTGCATTTCAGAATAAAACAAAACACACACTACAATAAACAATAGACTATTACACGAAGGCCATGACCTGCAGGATTGCTGACATATTTAGAGCTCAAATTCAATTGGTTATTAAAAACTTCAAGACTTCTCAAAATAATTTACAGGTCTGATTCTGCGGTGTGTAATTTTCTGAGTACAGCTGTGTAATCTACAAAACTTGAGGTGGTTTGAGGACATTATTACCATTAGAAATGAAATATTGTTATAGTTAATGCCATGATGCGACTATTTTTCATTAAATGCTATATTGATGATATTAAAGTGAAACGTTTTGGGGTTATGTAACCAGATGTAGAGAATATCTTAAATTAGATCTTCATTTCTATAATAATTTACTGAGTGGCGGCTATATAACTACAAAACTTACGTAAGATAGTAATATTGTTACTAAAAATCAAGTTGTTAATCAAGTGGGATTGGGTCTTTTTCTTATACTTAATAGCGGTGTGGTGTAGATATTTATATGCGTTCTCTTCAGTATTGGCTCGAGAGAGCGCAAAAATTAAGTTCCTAAGGAAAGACCAAAAGGTTTTAATTACTGATAAAATAAGAAGCCTACAAAATTATGTAGTCTCCCGATCATTTTAGGAAGATTTCTTAGCAGGATAAAATGATTTTACTCTCTACATTTCAAGCTCTACATGCAGTAGCTATACCAAGATGCTATGTCTATTGTTCGAAAGCATAGAAAACCTGACTTTTTTTAACTTTCATCTCCAATCCACAATGACCTGAAATAGCTATTTCTTTACTCCCACATGAAAACCCCACTGATCGTCCTGACATTGTTACTTGCGTTTTCGCGCTGAAACTCAAAAACTGAAGGTGGATAGGTTCAAGAAAAAGTATTTGGCATAAAAAAAACGTTCAAAGGAAGTATATTTCATCATCATGGAAGCAAATAACTTTCAAAATGTCTGGTATTCTTCATTGAAAATAAATCTGGAAAATTTTTATTTGAATGTCTAATGGACTTAGTTTGCAGCATTTGCTGCACAAGCCACTAGTTAAAAATATAATTTTAATTACAAAATAGATTGAGTAACGTATTTTAATTATTTGAAGTGTGTTAAAACAATATAACTCAACGACAAACTAACAGAAATGTTAGAAGTAGTTTTTTGGAATGTCTATATCTGTCCGCGGAAATTGTGTAAAAAAATCTGGTAACTTTATTCCGAACATTCTGCGTCAATATAGGCCCTAAACCAACTGGACTTTAAGATCCTTAGGATCAGAGACTCGATTTGACAGTGTTGCACACCGACGTGTCTTGACACCCCAGAAGCCAAAATTATGATTTCACATCCTCCTTCGTACATGGAGGTCGCTATATATTCTTTTATGTCATACGTGTGCTATAAAATAAATTCCGACAAAGTAATAAGTAGGAGATATGAATATCTTCTTTACCTTGAAGAAGCTGGCATCCACAGTAAATGTGGACATAATTACAGTCAAAAGTATGACATCTATCAAAAAGCAGGACGCCATTTTCTTCCTGGAGATTGAGTCTTCTGTACTGTGTGTTTCAGAGGTAACCTGCGAGAAAAGTAACACTGATCAACAGTTATTTTGTTAAATGTACAATTTCTGCTGTTTCTTATGTAATTTCATCTGCTGATTCCAAAAATGAAGTCAGATTTTTCTACCTCCCACAATTTTTTGTAATTTTAGAAAAATTGATTTATTTTTATTGCTACAGTAAATAGTCCTAACTTGCTAATATTTCAAATATTTCATTTTATAAAAATTGACCTTCAACTTTAGATCACTGTTGCCTGTGAAGCTCATAGGCCTATTCCAAATTCAAAGATTCCGTTTAAACGTATGACACTGTTCCCACCAAAATTGTAACGCTCGTACTTCGACTACAAAGACTTACTGTAAAGAACAACCACATTATTGCTTCAGATGGAAAGTACCTTTCCTACCGTACCTACTACTTCATTATCATTCCGATCCAGTGACTCACAAAGTTTGTGTGGGGGAGACCGGGGAAGTAACTTCTTCTAGATCAAGTACACGAGAAGGCAAAGTTACAAAATGTTAATGTTCCTCTTTTTGCACGTACTGTATGTGCTAGGTTATTTACAGTAGATCTACTTCATTATTATCCCATGAACAATCAATCAATCAATCAATCAATCAATCAATCACGTATTTTCAGCCATTCTGTATAATACAATAGAATAGACCAGTGATGTCAACTGATGCCCATAGGAGCAAGCGCGCGCTTTAGAGCCCAGGAGAGCCTGAGCGCTTTACAACGGAAAGGAAAGAGACAGACGAAAGAGATAGTATATGCTGCTTGGTCGAACTATGTATACAGGGATGGCCAGCACTGATTCAATGGATAAAGGGAAGAGAACTTATTAAAACTGTATCCATGTTAATTTTTAGATTTGTCCGAGAAGTATAAGTGCATTATAAGAATGTAAGTTTTAATTTTAATGTTCATTTTTCACAAGTTTGCTTTTTTTATTCAAAAGGAATATTTTCTCAACATTTTTACAGAGAAGTGAAATTTTCAGATATGTTTGTTTAGTAGCCTTACAGGTACTAAAACAATGTTTTCGTAAATCTAATACATCGTAAATACGTATTACTGAAGATAGTGTATTGAAATGTTTGAAAATATTCGCATGGGAAATGTTTGTAAGAAAATGAATTAACAAAGCAAATACTGTTACATTACAAACAAACGATATGTGCCTATGTGTTGGTAAAACGTCAGCTTTATAGCTTCAGCAGATTTCGAGATAATTTAATATTCTTTTTGTATTTAAAGCTTCCTTGGCCATTGCTATCCTCCTTTTGACTTCCTGGCAGCAGCTCATGTTACTGCTTATAGTACATCCCAAGTATTTGAAGCTGCCCACTTGCTCTACTGCCTCATTTAGAATTCGCAAGTTTACCTTCTTTTATTTTCCTTCCTATGTCCATGGTCTTCATCTTGTTTGCATTTATCTTGATTCCATACTGCTCACAGCTAAATAGTCTAATAGTTTATAAATAAAGAATTAAAAAATAACAAAAAAGTACATGGTGGCATTAAAAGTAACAGACTCTCTATCATAGTCATTATACATGAAGAAGAAACTTTTTCAAAGCATGTTCAAAATTTGTCTTCTTTCACAGCCTGTAACTTTTGTGAAAATAATAACTTCGTAACACCCATAGGCACTATTTTCCCAGTTCTCCCCTAAAATTTCTGTCATAAACTCGTACTTAAGTGAGAGGTCAAGCGGTACAGTGAATAGTATGGAATCATGTCGAGAGATAACTACAAACGGTCGCCGTAAATAATTGTCAAAAAAATATAAATGTTATCTCTTACAATTTACACATTGGCACACTGTTTCAAGACGGCTAGAAGTGATTTCCAACTCGTCATTTTCAAACATCGGACAGCTTTTCATCTCGTATAACTAAGACAACGGAAGTGTTAATGCTATTATGTCGAAACCTTCACCCAGACTTTGCAGATTGTTAGATCTCCACAGCAAATAGATAAAAAATGGCTCTAAGGTTTCGATAATGATAGACACTATCGAATAAAAAAATTGAATTATTCGATAGTCATCGACTACAGCTTAATTCGATAGTTCTTTTAATTCGTTAGTCATCGACTACGGATTCGTTCGATAGTTTCGTAATTCGATAGCCACCGACACCGTTTCAATCTATATTTTCACAATTTAATAGTCACTGACTACTGTTTCATTCGATAATTATTTTCATACTTCACAATCACCGAATACCGTTTCATTCCATATTTTCATAATTTCACAATCACCGACTGCCGTTTCATTCGATATTTTCATAATTTCGCAATCACCGAATACCGTTTCATTCGATATTTTCATGATTTGATAGTCACTAACTACCGTTTCATTCGATATTTTCATAATTTCACAATCACCGAATACCGTTTCAGTCGATATTTTCATAATTTCACAATCACCGAATACCGTTTCAGTCGATATTTTCATAATTTCACAATCACCGAATACCGTTTCAGTCGATATTTTCATAATTTCACAATCACCGAATACCGTTTTATTCGGTATTTTCATGATTTGATAATCACTAACTACCGTTTCATTCGATATTTTCATAATTTCACAATCAGCGAGTACCGTTTCATTCGATATTTTCATGATTTGATAGTCACTAACTACCGTTTCATTCGATATTTTCATAATTTCACAATCACCGACTGCCGTTTCATTCGATATTTCCATAATTTGATAGTCACTAACTATCATTTCATTCGATATTTTCATGATTTGATAGTCACCGACTACCGTTTCTTTCGATAATTATTTTTATAATTTGATAATTACTTACTATCGTTTCGTTCGATAATTATTTTCATAATTTGATAATTACTTACTACCGTTTCATTCGATAGTTTAGTAAAGTATTGGATATTTATTAATTTGCCAATTAGCCGTTCAGAAAACAAAAACAATTGAAGTGCTACTTGCATTCCCGAATACAAAGACTAATGATTCATTCGTATTTTAACCAATAGGGAATTATATCACTGTTACTGGCAAAATATGGCCTACTACATGGCAGTCTTTTTAACTGTTATGTTGTCAGCATCGTTTGTATTTGAAGAATCTGCCAACGTTCATGAACGAAAGTTACGAACAAGTGTTATTTGAAGTTTCAACGCTATTAGTAATTAATATTAATAAATGAACTATATATCAATTATTGGGGATCATCAGTGTGGTTTTAGGTGTAATAGATCGACTATTGATCAGATTTTTTGTATTCGACAGATATTGGAGAAAAAATGGGGAGTATAAGGGTACAGTATATCAGTTATTCATAGATTTCAAAAAGGCATATGACTCGGTTAAGAGAGAAGTTTTATGTAATATTCTTATTGAATTTGGTATTCCCAAGAAACTAGTTCGATTAATTAAAATGTGTCTTAGTGAAACATACAGCAGAGTCCGTATAGGCCAATTTCTATCTGACGCTTTTCCAATTCACTGCGGGCTAAAGCAGGGAGATGCACTATCACCTTTACTTTTTAACTTCGCTCTAGAATATGCCATTAGGAAAGTTCAGGATAACACAGAGGGTTTGAAATTGAACGGGTCACATCAGCTGCTTGTCTATGCGGATGACGTGAATATGTTAGGAGAAAATACACAAACGATTAGGGGAAACGCGGAAATTCTAGTTGAAGCAAGTAAAGCGATTGGGTTGGAAGTAAATCCCGAAAAAACTAAGTAGGGGCCTATATGATTATGTCTCGTGAACAGAATATAGTACGAAATGGAACTATAAAAATTGGAGATTTATCCTTCGAAGAGGTGGAAAAATTCAAATATCTTGGAGCAACAGTAACAAACATAAATGACACTCGGGAGGAAATTAAACGCAGAATAAATATGGGAAATGCCTGTTATTATTCGGTTGAGAAGCTTTTGTCATCTAGTCTTCTGTCAAAAAATCTGAAAGTTAGAATTTATAAAACAATTATATTACCGGTTGTTCTGTATGGTTGTGAAACTTGGACTCTCACTTTGAGAGAGGAACAGAGATTAAGGATGCTTGAGAATAAGGTTCTTAGGAAAATATTTGGGGCTAAGAGGGATGAAGTTACAGGAGAATGGAGAAAGTTACACAACACAAAACTGCACGCATTGTATTCTTCACCTGACATAATTAGGACCGTAAAATCCAGACGTTTGAGATGGGCAGGACATGTAGCACGTATGGGCGAATCCAGAAATGCATATAGAGTGTTAGTTGGGAAACCGGAGGGCAAAAGACCTTTAGGGAGGCCGAGACGTAAATGGGAAGATAATATTAAAATGGATTTGAGGGAGGTGGGATATGATGGTAGAGACTGGATTAATCTTGCTCAGGATAGGGGCCAATGGCGGGCTTATGTGAGGGCGGCAATGAACCTCCGGGTTCCTTAAAAGCCAGTAATTAAGTAAGTAAGTAAATAAACTATATATCGGTATCGCTACATTTGAACCAGTCTTACATGTTTCAATCCTTATTTCACATTCCCTTCAGAAATTGCCGCGCAATTGCTGATAAGTTTGGCAACAGTGTGCAGCGTTCTATTTCCGAAGGAAATAAAAGCTTTGTTTCTTTAGTTTACGACTTTCGTTTCCTTGCCTATTATATGACCGCCATGAACTGTATGAACTTTTCCTTGAGAAGGATGTGGAAAAGAATTAAATATCACGTATCGCTCTCAGTTTAGCACACTCTAGAATGTTACAGTGTGTCTGGCATCATGTGCCTGCCTCATGGATGAAAAATTATTTTTTTAGTTGGTTATTTTACGACGCTTTATCAACTGCTGTGGTTATCTAGCGTGAGTGAGATGAACGTGATAATTCTAGCGAGTTGAGTCCAGGGTCCAATGCCGAAAGTTACCCAGAATTTGCTCTTAGGGCCGTATTCATAAACGAGACTTTGGATGAAGACTTCCCAAAGTCGACTTTCGTAGTAAAGTTTAACTTTGTTGAAAGTCCTATTCATAGACAACACTTCTGAGACTTTGACTTTGACTTTGGTAAGTCGAGATTTGACAATCTTGTTCTAATGTTGGCAATCACAATCACTGCCTTCTAAACGAATTAATTTAACAGATACTTGAAATAGAGTAGGCAATGCCACAATCAAAGCCATCTTTTGAGACACAATCAATGAAACAATTGAACATCGGTACATGTTAAGCAATTGTTAGCCGTTCTTGCAGCTTTACATAAGAATAATTATTCGTGGGCTTAGTGTGAAACTAACGTAAGTACAAAAATTGATATTTTTATATCTTTACACCAATAGATAATAATTGTTCTTCTACTTGGTCACAAAAAATCGCAACTCAGTTGAACATTCTTGTACTCGTATATAATACAATAAAATACGTAACTACAAAACATCATGGTAGAGTTCATCTAAAATAGTATTGCCTGTTAAGAATTTTGTTGTGAATAAAACATCGATTGCAATGACGTTAGGTTCACATTAAGCCCTCGAATTATTCCATTATAAAATAATTTTATTCTGAAAATATGGAAGATAAGAAGATGCCACCAATGACAAACTACTTAAAAATTAATTGAAATAAATATTCAGAAAACATTATTATAACGACCGCAGGATTAAAAATTAACTGCTTATCCAACTGTATAACATATTCTCTATAGAATTAAACAGTCAAATCAGTATTAAGCCATCAATTACCTGTAGCGTAAAATCGCGCTGAAATAAGAAACTGAATCATTGGTGGAATAGATAATCCTCTTTGATTATTATTCATCAGTGAATGTTGAAACATGACGAGGATATCAAATCTGTACCTTGATTTGAATTTATTATCTATATCTAAAAATACGCTAAGGAACATTAACAGCTTTAATAATTCGCTAGATGTCCTTAATACTCATGGCAAATTCAACAGTTTCCCAAATATCAGCCATTTATCTTACGTCCACGAACGAAAGTCAAAGTCAAAGTCTAGATTTTCGGCGACTTCGAAGTAAAGCCACAATTGAAGTTTACTTTCGTCAAAGTGTCGACTGTGAATAGGAAAATGGTGACTTTGTATTTTCCAAAGTCAACTTTGGTCCAAAGTCTTGTCTATGAATACGACCTTTGACTTTCGTTCGTGGACATAAGAAAAATGGCTGATATTTCGATAATTGTTGAATTTTCCGAGAATATTGAGGACATCTAGAGGATTACTAAAGCTGTTCATGTTCCTTAGCGTATTATTAGATATAAATAATAAATCCATATCAAGGTACAGATTTGGTAAACAGAAAATAGGCCTACTAGATATCCTTGTCATGCTTCAACATTCATTGATCAATAATAATCAAAGAGGATTATCTGTTCCACCAATGATTGAATTTCTTATTTCATCGCTATTTTACGCTACAGGTAATTGATGGCTTAATATGGATTTGACTGTTTAATTCTATAGAGAATATCTTATACAGTTGGATATGCAGTTAATTTTTAATCCTGCGGTCATCATAATAATGTTTTCTGAATATTGATTTCAATTAATTTTTAAGCAGTCTGCCATTAGTGACATCTACTTATCTTCCATATTTTCAGAATAAAATTATTTTATAATGGAATAATTCGAGGGCTTAATGTGAACCTAACGTCATTACAATCGATGTTTTATTCACAACAAAATTCTTAACAGGCAATACTATTTCAGATGAACTACACCATCATGTTTCGTAGTTACGAATTTTATTGTATTATATACGAGTGCAAGACTGTTTGGAATTGAGTTTCAATTTTTTGTGACCAAGTAGAAGAACGAATTATTATCTATTGGTGTAAAGATCTAAAAATGCCAATTTTTGTACTTACGTTAGTTCCACACTAAGCCCACGAATAATTATTCTTATGTAAAGCTGCAAGAACGGCTAACAATCGCTTAACATGTACCGATGTTCAATTGTTTCATTGATTTGTGCCTCAAAATGGCTTTGATTGTGGCAATGCCTACTCTATTGCAACTATATATTAATTTAATTCGTTTAGAAAGCAGTAATTCTGATTGCCAACATTAGAACAAGATCGTCAAATCTCGACTTACCAAAGTCAAAGTCAAAGTCTCAGAAGTATTGTCTATGAATAGGACTTTCAACAAAGCTAAACTTTACTACGAAAGTCGACTTTGGGAAGTCTTCATCCAAAGTCTCGTTTATGAATACGGCCCTAAGACACAAAAGCTCTGAATTTTTTACTTTGGTCTTACGAAAACCTCTGTGAATGTGTGTGCACAGAAAATAAATTATTCGGTCATCTCCAGGAAAATATATGGAAGAACATAGATATGAAAAGAAAGAGAGTCACAACCGGGAATCAAACACAGAATATTTTTGTGGAAGACTAACATGCTCAGCCTGTTCCCTCTAGAATAGTTGTAATATCTGTACAATTGCACCAGTTCTAAAGTAAAATAGGCCTATTTTGTAATTGTAATTTGTTTTATATCATGTGTACTTATATTTTGTGTCTTCATTCAATGCTTTTAATGTGCACCAGTCTTTCCTAGAGTAGATTATTTTGCTATTGTATAATTATTGTCTTGAACTTTAATATCTAGCTACATTGTGTTTGTTTGTTATATTATTATTTGAAGTGAAATACATTCATACTCAGAAAGGAAGTAAAACAATTTTTTTCGAGGCATTATTACATCTTTAAATAAATATAACAAATAAATTTAGCTTCCCTTATGAAAAGGTTGCCAGATTTGACAAAGCGTATTACATATAATTTGGAAACATACCTAAAAGGTAAAATGATATACATTAGAAACGGTTAGGGAATCAGATATGCAAAATGTCAGAAAAATTTATACCTAAGTAGCGTTTGTGCTCATTCACAGTTAAGAAAAGGGGGGGGGGGATATCATCAGATAGGTTAGAATGATTTGAATGCCGCGAGAAAAATAATAGTACGGATTGATTGGCATTGATATCTAAACCAATCAACAGCCATCGGTTAAGATAACTTGAAATTTCCATTATCACTCCCATACAAATGATTTCTCAATATCTGAACCGATCCCTTGAGGGCACTAATGGCTATTTCCTTCACAATGCTGTGTGTTAGGCCCAGGTTTTTACATTTGCTGGCAAAGAAGGAGGGTATGGTAACTCGTGCTCCCACCATCAGACCTATTACATCAATGTGGGACAGGCTATATATATCTTTATAGAACGGGATTGTTGGTTCATAGATCCGTTTCTTTTCACTGTCCACCTCATGCGGTTGATCTGCATGTGTCTCAAATCTGATGGTGGGATCGAGAATGTATGCCGAGTTGTTCTTAATGGCAATGATATCAATTCGCCGAACACTTCCTTGTGTGGCTAGTCCCTGCACCTCTTGATGGACTGTAAATCCTACTTCCTTCAGTGCCTCGGCCAGCATAGAACGGACAGCATGGTGACGGATGTTGCGAAGGCCTCACTATAGGGGCAGAAGCCAAGGATATGGGGAAGAGTTTCAATCTCGCTGAGATAGCGCCTACAGCGGGTACCATCCCGACTTCTACCCGGTACAGCTCGGACCGGAGCGACATAGCCTACCATTTTAAGGGCGTCTATCCATTCCGAGAGGGTTAGACCTTTGTGATTTCTTATCCAGCTGTTTGCTGGGGGGAACTCTTTGTTAAGAATCACTCCTTTACCCTTTTGTTGCAATGTACACCAATTTTCAATACCAATATTTATTTTTAAAGAGTGGGATAAGAAAAATCAAATACTTTTTAGGGTTAAACAAATTGGTAAGCGCTGTAGAAATCAGTCAATCTAACTAATAAACTTTTAAAATAGCAAGAAGCTAATTTTTGTTCTTAGTGGAATTCTGAACAACATTGTTCAGACTTTTCTGTTTTGTATTACTATTTCTTACAGGTTTTTATGAAACCAAACTCCGAGAATAAATTGTGCTTTATGCTTTATTTTGGTAAATTATGCCTCATTATGACTTAAAAATCATATTTCTCAACCCTCATAAGTCATAACCATCATGCTCAAAGTTGAGGTATGAGCCATATTGTAAAATTTCAGAACTAGAATGTTAAAATGTTTTTTTTTATATTTAATACATTATTGTTGCCCTAAATAGCCTCATACTAGCCATACCAACACATAAGACATCATCGTATTCATCATCATACACAATCTCGCTTTCGCGCTTGTGGAATACCCTACCCAGTGACATCAGAGATTGTCGGAATTTAGTAGCGTTCAAAAGCAAACTTATTAAGCATTTTCTTACTGCGTAGAGTAGGTTTAATTTTTACTTAGTTAATAATTTTTTTTTCTCTCTCTTCTTAATTTTTACAATGAACTGTCTAGCTTTTATTGGTCTGTTAATTCTTTTACTACTTTGATTTTTATTGTATTTGTAAATTCAATATTAATTGTAATTATAATTGTAATTGTATTCTTAATATTGTAGTTGTAATCCCCTGGTAGAGGGGAATAGAAGACCTGATGGCCTTATCTCTACCAGGTTAAATAAATAAAATAAAAAAATAAATAACAGACTTATTTTATGTTTATTCTCTACTCCATGAATAATATCACTCTTGTGTTAAATAACTAAATTTATATATCACTACTTGATAACAATTGTAAAGATTTTAGCAATAACAACTATCTTCCTTCATAAGAATTGGTGACGTACATGGTGTTTACTTTGGTCTGGTATTCATACTATCTGTCTTTCGACTTCACGTCGATTAATAAAATTAGAACATGAGAATATTGTACTGCTCTGGTAATTATATATGTAAGTTATAGGGTACAACTATTATGTACAATGAATTGCATATTTCATAATTGTGAGCAAATAAATGTTAATACAATAATATGGTGTAATAGTAATATGCGTTACAAGAGCGGTATGTTGACGTTTTCATGTTCGAGGAAAAGATTGAAAAAGCGAAACGTAGTTGAGCTTTTTTAATTTCCGAGAACATGAAAACAAACACCGCTCGTGTATCGTACATTATTTTGTGCGAAGATCGTTTATTACATACCTGAAAGACGAATTTCTAATTAGTTGCAATGAAATCTCCATCTTGGTTTCTGTTTAATGACGGCAACTTCGGAAACCCAAAATATCTTTCTTCAACATTGTTGCTATAAAATGTTTTCTGTGTTTACTATACTCCAGCAGGCCGTGATATACGTCTGTCTTTTTTTTCCCCCAATCTATAAATGCGAACTTAAAACAAACGGTAAGGTTATGTAATGATTTATTTTTCATTTTAATATTTTAACACTATTATTTATATAACGTATTGCAATAATAGCATCGGCATCTGGAATCTTGTTGATTTTTTCACGGCTTCCTTAATGTTACTTGTATCAGGAATGCAATAAGTTTAGTGGCGTAGTAGACTTCACTTAATTTTTGCAAATATTTAAAAACAATAATTAACATTGCAATTTAGGTGAAATTGCAGTGGTAAGTTTCCAATTTATAATTATTACTATGTTAAACGTCTCTAAAAATAATATGTTAAAAGCCTAAAGCAGTAAAATGAATGTCGCGCTTAAGCGGTAAGAAGAGGGAAATTATTATGTGTGTTACGTTGGGAATACTGAATGTGGTATTTCACACTTACCGCTTATTGGTTCTGTGCGCAAAACAAGCAAATACGCACGATCTCGCACAAATATATTTTCTGCATCGTTATCATCATCTGTAAAATTATCATATCAAGGGTGCTTTATTTCTTGAGAAATTTAAAACTTATGTTCCACATCAATGTCTTAGAACAGCTTACTTTGCATATTTTCAGAGCATTATGAAATATGGTTTACTAATATGGGGTAATAGTTGTCATATACGGAAGACATTTTTAGTTCAAAAAAGTGCAATAAGAGCCATAACTGGTTTGTCTTCTACGGCTCACAGTAAACCATTATTTATAAAAAAAATAATTATGACTACTGGGTGTTCATTTCAAAGTGTGTCGTGACGTCACTGTTGTGAGTCATGGATTTGAAGCGAGTTTCAGCTTTTATGTCAGAGAAGTTGCATATTAATCAAGGCGTTCTATCTGAATTTGAGAACGTGTACGGTATAACTTGAACGTCGTAGCAACAGATGGCGGCCTGTACGGTCTGTGTGCTACCATAACCTCTTTCGAACTGTGTTTTGCGCGGGCAAGTGGTACGCAGGGTATTTGTTATCATCGGTTGCGTACGGCAACATTCCACAACACAAATCAAACGCTCCGTGTCCATGTTGACCGTCGAAGTTAATGTCAACAAATACGTAAGTAATCGTCTTAACCCTCTCCCCATATCCCGGCAGTAAGAAGAAAACTCACCTCAGTACATGTTTCCAAACAGTTCACATTCCTGTCACTACTGGAGCTACCGTACGTATCGGTAAGTACTCTTCAGAATGAACGCCGTACTTGTTAAGCAACTTCTCTGGCACATAGGTAATACGCCTCTGCGGATGTGTAGGAAGATTGAATTATCTAGGCTCATCGGCTAGCCACATGACGTCATACAGCGAGCCATGACACACTTTGAATTGAACACGCAGTATAACTGAATTATATTGATGCTGTTCGGTAAAGGTGGTTAGGTCATTTTTTGTGCAAATCGAGTTTTGTTTCGCAGGGGAATACACGAGTTGAATTCTACAAGTGTGTGTCCAAAAACAAAAGAATACTAGTAATTTAAGTGTTTTAGTTGTGTAGAGAATTATTTGAAATAAGGTTCCGAAGTTTAATTTTCATTTAACTCAAAACTCATTTTTGTGACTTGTCATCCTTTATCCAAACACCGTCGATATATCCTTGAACCAATTATGTATGGCTATGAAAAGAGAAATTCTAATGAGGCTACAAGTTATAGGTCTACACTTTTTTATGATCTTAGAAAAAAGGATTACTTTGACATTCCTAAATGTAGACTGCCAAAGACAGTGAATAATTGAGGATCTTATTTTCAAAACGACCTTTGTCCATTTCCATAACTTTGTGGGAAATTAAGAAAAACGTTTTTAAGTCTAAAATTTCTTACCAGCTAGGCAAGAGATATGAAGCCAAAGAGGTTGGATGCATTTAGAATCAAATGGAAGCCTGAGACTCTTTAATTCCAAAAGTTGGAACTAACATTTTGTTGCAATTTTGCTGTGGACAAGAGTCAGTTTGATTCCAATAGTCACTTTTAACACAAGATTTTAGTGGTTTAGAGGACGTTCTGAAGCAAATAATGACAGTTGTATGGATGCATGGACACAGGAAGCTCATTTTCGTTATAAGATGGACAAGAAACGTTATGAAAATGAGCTCTTCAGTTATTCGATTAGTGGTCTTAGAATATGCAATAAGTTGCCTAGTGACATTTTTTATCTTGAAAAGAATGTCTTTAAACAAATTGTCTCTGGTTGACTGACACAGAAGGCATTTTACAATATTAATTAATCTTATGATTTAGGTAATAAAGTGTTTTAGTTTTTTTAATTGTTATTGTTTTCCTTGTTTTTACCTGTTACTGTTGACTTTGTCGATACCTAGTCTTTGCAATCTATGACATAATAATGAATATCAAATATCATCATCAGCAACAGCATAATCTTCATAATCATCATTAGCATAATCACACCTCAACACCAAATTACCTTTCGTCTCGTTTCTCCTATCTATACTCTAACCACGACCTGTGGCACGCTAAGTATACCTCTTCATAGAACATCTTGTTATTCATCATCTTTTACAATATCCACCTCGCGTCAATGGAATTCCTTGTCACAAAGTATTAGGGGCTGCAAGACAATAAACACCTTTAAAAACAGCTTAAAAGATAACCTTATTAGCATTTCACTCCAATCTTACTGATTTAAACTATCACTGACTACATTGTTACTTCATTCTTTAGACATCATCCTGATAGTGCTGTATTTTCAAAATTGTCTCATAAAAATCTCTTTCTATTATCTAATATTATTTGAAATGTATTAACATTCTGTGTATTTTAGCATAATTCTGCTACACAGTTTATTTCAGTGTCTAATTAATAGTTCATAGTATTTTGTTGTTTAATTCGTATATAACTCTCATATACATGTAACTCTCACTTAATCAAATTGTTGAATTCTTTGTAAGTTCATGCAAATGTATATACACTTTTTGCTAGTTGAGTGGAAGAGAAGGCCTTAAGGCCTTAACTCTGCCAGCTAAAATAAATTATTATTATTATTATTATTATTATTATTATTATTATTATTATTATTATTAATCATCATCATCAACCTCCAAGCAAAGAAAAGCATGTAAGGACGAAAGAAAATTAGATACCATAGAATAGAGTAGATCAAATAAAATATGCCGTTTTCAACTCATGCTGAGTTCTTGGCAATAAATTCATCAACTCTCTTGCTTCTCAGTATTTCTCACACATAGAGGGTTGTTTCGAGGAAAGAGCAGAACCAGCGATTTCACTGTTCCATCAAAAATGAAGGAAATGCCATTTTAGCATGCTGACCAGCCATGGCATGCATAAACGTCCCCTAAATAGTGAAAAGGGGATATGGTCGGTGGAGTTGTCTCACTGGTCCCTAACCCAACATCGTGATGAACGTGGAGAACTACGATAGATAGCGAAATCCGGTTCTGCAAGCCAATAATAATGGCTAGTGGGATCATCGTGCTAATCACACGATACCGTCGTTATAGTTGGATGATCGTTGACCTCTGCTGAGGCATGTGGACGTGACGACAGCAGCCATGGCCCTTCATGGGGTGTTGCTCCTCGGATTTCAGAGAGGATTAATCGACATTCGTCTAACAGTTGGCGAAACCGTCTGAAAATTCCAACAACGCAATCAGTCCAACAGGGATTTACTCCCACGCCAGAGTGCAGTCTTGTAGCATATACCCCATTTGCTACACTTAGACCACAGTCTAGTATATACAGTCGCGAAGCTCAATACGTAGTAAATATGCAAACATTAGATAGTTGCTCACCACTAGGATCGCTAATATCGCCTCATTACAGGCAATGCAAAATAGTACCGTCACAGTCTATTGTTTCTAGCACCCTCAAAACTCAAGCTTCGTGACTGTATATAGTAGACTGTGCTTAGACGATACAGGTGGCATAAAGATTAGGGATGGTCCAGTTACTTTGTCACTGTTACTTGCTAGGCACTTGGTCAGTAATTGATATTCGTTCAGCCATGGCTTCTTGTAAATAGTTATCTTATTCTAGAATAAAATACTTCAATTTCCGGTAATTTTATCCCTATATAATTATTATTCTACGTTTAATTTTTACTTAAGTAAAAAAAAATGATTTTTTGTTCTTTATTTCTACAATAAATTGTCTAATCTTTATTAATAATGTAATTTTTAGTACAATGGCTTTCAAAGATATCTGACCTAGAATTGCCTGATCGTGTAAGCGAAATTTCTAATCACGGGATAAGCCAGAACCAAGATATAAAAAATTGACAATCTTTAAAATAGTTCCGCTACTTCGCAGTAGGTGATCCTATTATTGGGACTGGTAAAAATTGTGTTTGGGGAAAATGGTAAAGTAGATTAAGTATACCTAAATTATTCTCATAGTTGACAGTATCAGAGGATTCCCGTTGCCCTAGTGCTTTTTACTATTACAGGGGGTGGCGGAGGTGAATTTTTAACGCTATAATGCGGTTATAGGTCTATTTATGTACGGTTGGCGACACTGAATGTTATCTTCGCCATCTATTCATAGAAAAAAGTAATAACTAAAGAAACCACATAAGCGAACAACCAGCCTATTTATATTTCAATTTGTGTAATCATATTTTTGTAAAAGGCAAGGGTCCAAGAAACCTGGTACTTTTGATAAAAAAAACATCTAAAAAAAAAGCGAACGTACAACGGGATAAGTCAAAACCAAAGATATAACAAATTGACAGGCTTCGAAATAGTTCCTCTAGTTGTCAATAGGCGGCACCATTATTTCCCCGACACATTTCTCGACTAGTAGGATTATATATTTTGAACGCCAGTGTACTATGATTTTTATTGTAATTGTAGTTGTAAACGTAATAATCCTTGTGGCATAATTATAGTTTTATTGTATTCTTAATATTGTAGTTGTAATTCCCTGGTAGAGGGGAAGAAAAGGCCTGATGACCTTATCTCTATCAAGTTAAATAAATAAATAAATACTAAATAGGCTACTAATGCCTAATTGTAACGTTTAAAAAATAATTGAGACACAAAATAATTAGTTGCTCGCTGTTAGACGCTTACTTTTGGAAAAGTAACTCAGAAATTAGTTACAGGAACGTCATTACATACTGTTCAACACCTCCACAAGAGATCGCGGCATTATTAATGCGTTACACCATCTGGCAACAAAAGTATCAATTAAGTCCGTTGCCTTAGGAACCTAGATAAAAATCATCCTGAGGACTTTTCAATAAACATTTAATTTTTTGTACATAATTAAGTTAATGTACAATTTCTGTATTTAAGTGCTCCCTTTCTTCTGGTTTTACAGAAGTAAGCAAACCCTTAAGAAGAGCCATGGTTGGCCTCTGGAGTCATGACTCACAATATCCAAAAAAATTACTTATTCTTTAATAATTCATAAACTTATATAGAACAAACCATTTTACTATAAAACAGTTGTTAATATTTTAGAATAACAGTAGACGGGATATTTAAAATAATTATGCCAAATGGTAATTAGTGAGATGTAAGGTTTTGCTTAACTGCCAAAAAACAAGTTTTTGGATATTGAGAACTCCACTATTTATTGCACAATAGGCGAAAGGTCAGTAGATTATTATCTCGGTATCGGGTTCTACAATTAATGGAAAACAAGAAAACACCTAGGCCTAGATGAAAAAGATTAGAGCTGAGAATGTGCCAATACTGTGTGATATTTAAGAATTATTGTTATTCAATCTAAACACTGTAAGAAAATTTGTTACACTAGGGGGCTATGGTCTGATATGAAATGTAGTTTCATTTATAATTTCCTCGCTTCCTTCATCAAAAATCCCCCCCCCCCAGAAGTGGAATGTGTATATGCAAATAAGTGAGCATAATATAATAAGTCACAATGGACATATTAGTATTTTAGATGTTCTTGAAAACAGTTTCAGTGAAGCTGAAAAAATGTACACTGACGTTCAAAGACATCTGACACTACTAATCGATTGTGATCGATAATTTGTTGGTGTAAGTGTGGATTCTTTAGTTATTACTTCTATGAACAGATGGCGAAGATAATAGTCTGTGTTGTCAATCGTAGATAAATATACCCGTGTTATAGAATTCAATTTTTCATTCCACTCTATTGATTGTAAACAGTAATGAGTTTGGCTGGAAACCGCTGATATTGTCTATTAGAAGAATAATTTATGCTTAATCTACATAATCATTTTCCCTGACACTTTTTAACGTCTCCCAATAATGGTGCCACCTATTGAAAACTAGCGGAACTGTTTCAAAGTTTGTCAATTTTTCATATCTCTGGTTCTTACTTATCCCGTGGTTAGAAAGTTCGCTTACACGATCATAAAATCATAGGTCGGATACCTTTCAACGTGTGTACCTTATATTTCACTAAAGAAAACTTATAACAATATGGTAGCAATCTTTGTTAACTAAGAACGTAGTAAAGCAAAGTTCATGTTGCACTGATACTATTACATTGTACGTACTCATATAATTTCAAATGTTTAAATTAAAAGTAATCCTATTTGTTTCTAAATCTAATATTAATAGTATGAATAGATTTGTGCACCCCTGAGTGCGTTCAGGAGTTGGGGCTAGTAAATTTCCCTACTATGCGAGAGGGTCGAATGCAAAGGAGTGGATATTAGAATTGGGTCAACTTCCGCATTAATATTTTATTACGATTATTTGTATGTATGTGGAATTTCGAAGGCATACAGACAGAAATGTTGAATAGTTGCATTAGAAATTATTTTCAACAACATATACACATTTAAAGCTATTCATCACCCTATATTATACGAAACGTTTGTTAAAGTTCGTGAACAGCGATATCTACGTAATTTCCGTCTGCAATCTCATTGGCTAAACCGAATGACGCCGTTACTACGTGTTGCTGAACGCTGGACTCCATTTAGTCCAACGTACGTCGTACAGTAGAGCGGACGGTCATGGGTTTGGTAAGGTGGCTGTTGAGTTTCCAGATTGTAACAGTGTTTCGGTCAGGTGGAGTTAAAGTATTATTTGTAAGTGAAATCTAATTTTTAATTAAACAAAAATAAGTAGAAGGCAATAATAGTCGTAACTTTGAATCGCGCCAGATATTTTCTGTTATAAGTTAAATGAAGTTCTTGATAGTTGCGGTAACGATAGTTTAACAGAATAAAATATTAAAATTATGTACGATATTAATAAGCTACCTATTTGAAATATGTCTTTAAAGTAATTTCTCATTACATAAGAATACGTGCGTTTATTGTAGAGAACCACTGGACTTTAGACTATTCTGGAAAATCGTGTTATCTCGACATGCAATATTTTACTCGTGGACTCCATTTTGTTGAACTACATTTTCTGCAGCCATATCAGTTTTTTTGTATTCGGACTCAAAGCAAATCGACGCTAGTTAAATACGCCATTAAAGAATGTCCGTTATAGGCTTGTATTTCATACTGTTCGGGTAGGATTCTGGTAAATATCTTAGCCTCGAACGTCTTTTCATTAATACGACGCATGGAAAGAGGAAGCAAGTAAATGAAATTGATTAAAGAGATTGGTCTTAAATGTTTGAATGCAACTGGAAGTTTTATCACGGTGCTTAAATAGTTAAAATGTCCACCATTTTGTGCAAATGGTAAAAGTGCAGTAAAATGGTTGGAAAAATGTATGTAGCATATAGAAACTAATTTGGTGAAGGTATTCTGAATGTTAGCCATTTTGTGTTCGTGTGTTGGGTAAAATTAACCGTAGTATGTGGAGGTTTAGTAAGTTGAAAAAAAAAAAACTTGGTGATGGAGAAATTACAACCTACTGTACTTCTGCCATTATAAAATTTGCGTTCAAATTTTTTGACTTAATGATTAGTTTTCTTTTTCGTTATTGTTAAATGATAATGCACATAAAATTAAATATAAATCATAGCCAATCTTTTTTTTTTTTAATTTTTGCACTCGTCGATTTCTAAATTTGAAATTAAATTTAAATTTTTAATTTATCGGGTTTTCCAATATTTGTCGTCGGTTCCAGGCAGGAAACCAGTGACCTATTTAAAGTACAAATATTGGAGCAAAATTAAAGGCATTTAGTCGTACTTTCTACAGAAAATGTTTTAATTACTGCAAAATTTTTGCCAGGACGCATTTGACTACTCTTGGTGTATTTCCTGGACGCAATGTTGGACGTCTCTAAATTCCCCTCGTCTTCGAGAGATGGACAGCTGAAACCAAAATCGTTAGCAATTCATGTACAGCTTTCTCTTCATTATATTGAATGAGGGATAAAATACAATCATGAAATAAAATCGATTAGAATGTTTTAAGCACGTCATAGGAATAGCAGTAGTCTGATATGGCCAACCAACGTGTTGTAGAATATTGGGACTTAAAAAAACCTTCATATTGAAATAAAGACTTTAGGAAAAATTCACAGGCTGAATTCCCGAGGTAGTACATTTCAGTACGCCCCGGCTTCTCCGTTTGCAATTAAAAAGAATACAGTATGGGTATCAAACCCCAATTCTCTGGTTTGGTTTCTTTGTCGCACCTTCGACAGCAGGATTCACAAAGGAGTATTTTAACTCTTAAATAAACTTTTTTTCTGGGATCATAGTTTTTAGTTGATTATTTAACGACGCTGTATCAACTAGGTTATTTAGCGTCGATGAGATTGGTGATAGCGAGGTGGTATTTGGCGAGATGAGGCCGAAGATTCGTCATATTACGGTTGGAGAAAACCTCGGAAAAAACCTCTTGGTTCTAACCTTCCCCTTTTCTCATGGAATCGAGAACAATCGAGACGATCAGAATCGTTCTGCGTCGTTCTGTTCCCCAGATCGAAGTCTTCGTATTTTCTAAGTACCATCATTGAATATCTTGTTTTGTAAAGAAAGTGGGGTTGTGTCAACTCGTGTACTCTTAAATTTAATTTAGAGAACATTTAATTCTTTATTGATCCATGACATCTTTAACAGAAAGGGTCTGCATACCTGAATGCGTTCAAACCATGGGTTTGAGTATATCCGCATTTCCGGACTTCTGAGGAGTTGAGTAGGCAAAAGTGACCAGTTGTATTTCGTAGCGTACGTGATGAAATTGAGCAATCACATGATAAAAGTGTGTAATCTGGACTAAAACTTGATCCGTGGCCACCCGAAAGCCAACAGCGTGGTATAGTGGTTACTAAAACATTTAAGACGTTAACAGGTGGTTCTGTATGTGGCCACTCTTGTGTGCCTCACTTTTCACTTCTATCCCTTAGTAAGAGATGAATTACAATGAAATTATTGGAAGTGAATTTGCTAGTCTGAGATTCAGTTCTTACTAATACTCGAAGTGCCTACGTGTTTGTTCATAGCATGTACTTCACGTCTGCAGGCTCTGGTTGAAGTACGTGGCCTGCCGTTAGTGCAGTTGCTGAAATGTGTTGGTGCACGTACCCAGTGGAGCAGAGCGTGAGGTCCGGAGTTTAGTAAGGTAAGGACTTGATAATATCTTTAGGTTTGTTTCTATATTTAAATGTAAATTATGAATCTTTCAAGAAGACATGTTCTCTACAGTAATCTCACTAGAGGTTTTGTTTTATCTAGAGAAAATCAAAACTTCGGTGGGATTTTAATTGACTATCACACGATTAAAAGAAAGTATATATAAAGATTAGAAGACATAAAGTAGGCCTACTCTAATACAATAAAACATTGACTTACTAAAATACTAAATTGTCTTAAAATGTAATATTATACCATCTCATAAGTATTCCGCTAGATGGCAGTGGTATGCTATGAGCTGTTCTCTTGTTACCAGTTGTGTCAAGTACAGTGAACTCTATGGACGATTACTGATTCAGTTCCATTTTTATTAAGAGTTGCATCCCACTTCAATTATCAGTATATATAAAACAATCTCTGATACGTGACTATCCATAATCTCATATAGCAGAAGCTATAACATAACCTAAATAATATAAACAAGATAAATGATAGAAAAGTTTCAATTAAAGACGATGAAATAAACCTGAATAATTTTAAAGGATACAATTATTGAAAGTACATGTTGGTAAATAAAGGAACTATGTTAGGGATCTGATAAAAGCAGATGTTAGGGAGGTGGTAAAAATTGTAGGATAAGCAGTCATGATTGGTTGACACACATGGGTACATACCGTTTATTGGTCAAAAGTAGTATGAAGTAGTAAAAGTGTAAGTCGAAATAAATTGCAAAATTATAATGTATATTGCAAGGATATGTCTGATTTAGAAACTTAGAATCTAACAATTTTTTGGTGAATAATGAGCTAGGTTACACCGTATGATAGCACGTCTATAGTCACCAGGATAGTCTAGAAAATGAGGGCACTCTTAGAAACGGGATGTGAACAATCTCCAAGCTATGTCGGCAGCTAGTCCAAATTCTCTTTTGTTTCATAGCATAATGTCGACTAGCAGATTTCTATGCCAACAGTACAAAACATTCTCGTTATTTAGTCCATATTTCGGCGCTACAAACGTAGGGATGGGATTTGTCATCACGTGAACAAGGATTGCTAAACAGTTCACCTTCATCTCTGAGAAAGGGGCTAAGCACCTCTGACTTCTGGTGCTTGACCTAGTGACCTCAGTCACTGGCCCTGTCTTTTACCTAAATAATCAGTCACCAAACCCTCCCCAACCTTATACAAATCTTTGGTATATTCCTATTACAGATAATGCTGTAATATTCCTATTCCTTTTGTACCAGTCATTGATTTGCTCTTTTCGCCTTTCAGATGTTGCCACTACTTCCGCGCCTGTTACGAAGAAGCCCAAAGGGAAACTTCTCAGCTCGTTGACGTAAGTCATTAGTGATTTATAATGGAGCAGTAGAACTCATCATTCAGTAATTTTTCTCGTTCTGTAACCAAATGAACATCAGGGTAAATGTGAGATGGATTGGTCTTAATAAATAACCAATATTACAGCTTGAACATTTGGAACCCATACGATTGAGGTGATATATCATATCGGAAGTATAAAGTTATATCCAAAATTATTGATTTTTTTTTTTTTGTAGATTTATTTCTACTCTCAGAATTAAGGCCATAAAGCTCTCTCCCTCCACTCAGCCAGTATTAGAAAAATAACAATAAAATAGCAGAAATACTGGAACAATATACAATAATAATAATAATAATAATAATAATAATAATAATAATAATAATATGGAAACAAGTTTAGTTACATGTAATTCTAAGAATGGAACAATTATAGTAATGTGAATTGAATTAATTGTTATAATAATGAAAATTGATATGTTAAAAATAAAAATCATATACTACAAAAAAATATATTTTAGGAACGCTCACAGTCTAATCAGTCTATTTGACAACAGGGTTTTGAAATTAGTAAATGTCTGACAGCCCCTTAAGGTATGAGGTAGGGAGTTCCAATGACGAGAAATTGAAATGGTGAATAATGAAGAGTGTCGGGAAGCGTTGTAATGAGGTAGACACAATGTACCAGTGATCTGAGATCGAGTATTTAGGTTATGGTTGGAGCATAAATACACAAGACGAGACAACAGATAACTTGGGGTTGAGGTGCGCAGAATTTTAAACAGAAGAGAAAGACAGCGTAAAGTTCTGCGATCGTTGAGCTGGAGCCAAGACAAAGATTCGAAAAATGGTAAAATGGTATCGTCGGACATTGCATACGTATCTTATACACATATTATGAACACGTTGTAATTTGTTCGAGAGTTAGTTGCTTATGAAACCAGTTCAAATTTAGATATCTACGCGTTGACGTGAATTGAGGTAAATGAATTTGCATCTACTAAAAGATTATCGATGATGAATTAGAAAGCAGTGTTGCTATATCTGCATTATTTCTTATAGACTTGGGTTACGATCTCGGAGACGTGCTGCTCTGGCTACAGGTACATACGCTACTGACCGCCGGTGTTTACGCCACTGACAACTCGGTTAAGACACAGTTCCTATCTTCGCTATACTCTATACTTTACAGACGCTGACTTCACAGGACAAACGTCTCTGACCGCTGGTAAGTGCGCCAATGGCCGTAGTGACGTGCGCCATCCTTCGGGACGTGCGCCAATGTCCGTCGTGAATATGCGCCCCTGACCCTTTGGCTATGCGCCTCTATTCCGCCGGTGTATGCGTCACTGGTCACGCGGTTATGAGACGCTGACGACAGGTACATATGCCGCTGTCTGCTGACATGGGCCTCTGTCCGCCGGTGTATGGCCACTGACTGACGGCTATGAGTCACTTATTACTGGCTCAAATGCCTTTGACTTTCGGAGACAGGCCCCCTGTCCGCTGGGTGCTTACATCGTGGTTTAGCAAACAAGGGCGTCCAACCTTTAAGGTGTGTCACTGTTCGCAGTGTGTTTGTGCCGTTGAGCGGATAAGCGCCCCAGATTCCTGTCTTCCCTGTCCGTCAGAGACGTCGAGGTTATGCGCCACTGGCCTCGCGGCTATAATCCTCTTTTCCTTATCCTTGGACAACGCATTACAGACGGGGTTATGCGCTGCAGAATGCCCGGACATGAACCACTGACCTTCAGGACACGCGCCTCTGCCCCTCGCCACTCACCTGACAATGACAACGCGACTGTAAGCTACTGATCACACAGTTATGAACCACTGATCTCTGGGGTGGACATCGGTACCGTACATGCGTCGCTGACTTTCTGGTTATGAATAACTGACTTCACAGGACAAACGTCTCTGACTGCTGGTAAGGGCGCCAATGGCCGTAGTGACGGCGCCATCCTTCGGGACGTGCGCCAATGTCCGTCGTGAATAAGCGCCCCTGACCCTTTGGCTATGCGCCTCTATTCCGCCGGTGTATGCGTCGCTGATCACGCGGTTATGAGACACCGACTACAGGTGCATACGCCGCTGTCTGCTGACATGGGCCTCTGTCCACCGGTTTATGCACCACTGACTGACGGCTATGAGCCACTTATTTCTGGTTCAAAGTCTTCGACTTTCGTAGACAGGACCCCTGTCCGCTTGGTGCTTACATCGTTATTAGCAAACAAGGGCGTCCAACCTTTAAGGTGTGTCAAGGTTCGCAGTGTGTTTGCGCCGTTAAGCGGTTAAGTGCCACACATCCTGTCTTCCCTGTCCTTCAGAGACGTCGAGGTTATGCGCCACTGACCTTGGGATATGCGCCTCTGTCCCCCGGTACACGCGCCACTGACCTCGCGCCTATCCACTTCTCTTATCCCTAGACAAGGCATCAGGCGTCGGGGTCATGCCTTTGACTACGACCCGCGCAACTCTGACGTTGGGACGATGAGGCTAAGCGCCTCTGACGATGGCAATACGCGTCTTTGACGATGGGGATACGAACCTTCGACTTGGGGCTACGGGCCGCTGACCTTGTTCGTAAGCGCCGCTGTATCACGGGCTATGCGGCTGAGACCCGGGACTATGTAGCGCCTCTGGTCACGGTGGATGGCGTTTCGCCTCACAAACACCGGGTAAGCGCGGGGTACCCGGGAGAAGCGCATCTAGCATTCGGAACAAGCGCCTCTGGGTTCAAGGACAAGCCCCTCTGGCTCTGGGTCATGGGCTCCACTCCTGGTTCATACGCCTCCTACTCTTTGTGCGCGCGACTCTGACGTGGTGTACGCAACGCTGACGTGGTGCACGCGACTCTGACATGGTGCACACGACTCAGACATCGTCTCTGACATGGTGCACGACCTCAACTATGCATGTACAAGTCTCGCCCCGCTGACCTTGGGACAACGCGTTTCTGATGATGGTGCTAAGAGCCCCTACACGCCCCCTACGAACAACTGACTTTTGGACTACACGACATTGCTTTGTAAGTCATTAGTGATTAATAACGGAGCAGTAAAACTTATCATTCAATCATTTTTCTCGTTCTGTATCCAAATGAACATCAGGGTAAATGTGAGATGGATTGGTCTTAACAATAAATAACCAATATCACAACTTGAACTTTAGGAACCCATATGATTGGGGTGATATATTATAAAATCGGAAGTATAAAGTTCTATCCAAAATTATTTATTTATTTAGTAGATTTATTTCTACTCGCAGAATTAATGCCACAAAGCTCTCTTCCACTCAGCCAGTATTAGAAGAATAGCAACAAAATAGCAGAAATACAGGAACACCAAACAATAATAATAATAATAATAATAATAATAATAATAATAATAATAATAATAATAATAGTAATAAAATGGAAACCAGTTTAGTTACATGTAATTCTAAGAATGAACAATTATAGTAATGTGAATTGAATTAATTGTTAAAATTAATTGTTAAAATAAAGAAAATTGATATGTTAAAAATAAAAATCGTATACTAAAAAAAATTATATTTTAGAAAAGCTCAGCCTAAGCAGTCTGACAACCGGGTTTTGAAATTAGTAAATGTCTGACAGCCCCTTAAGGTATGAGGTAGGGAGTTCCAATGACGAGAAATTGAAATGGTGAATAATGAAGAGTGTCGGGAAGCGTTGTAATGAGGTAGACACAATGTACCGGTGATCTGAGATCGAGTATTTAGGTTATGGTTGTAGCATAAATACACAAGACGAGACAACAGATAACTTGGGGTTGAGGTGCGCAGAATTTTAAACAGAAGAGAAAGACAGCGTAAAGTTCTGCGATCGTTGAGCTGGAGCCAAGACAAAGATTCGAAAAATGGTAAAATGGTATCGTCGGACATTGCATACGTATCTTATACACATATTATGAACACGTTGTAATTTGTTCGAGAGTTAGTTGCTTATGAAACCAGTTCAAATTTAGATATCTACGCGTTGACGTGAATTGAGGTAAATGAATTTGCATCTACTAAAAGATTATCGATGATGAATTAGAAAGCAGTGTTGCTATATCTGCATTATTTCTTATAGACTTGGGTTACGATCTCGGAGACGTGCTGCTCTGGCTACAGGTACATACGCTACTGACCGCCGGTGTTTACGCCACTGACAACTCGGTTAAGACACAGTTCCTATCTTCGCTATACTCTATACTTTACAGACGCTGACTTCACAGGACAAACGTCTCTGACCGCTGGTAAGTGCGCCAATGGCCGTAGTGACGTGCGCCATCCTTCGGGACGTGCGCCAATGTCCGTCGTGAATATGCGCCCCTGACCCTTTGGCTATGCGCCTCTATTCCGCCGGTGTATGCGTCACTGGTCACGCGGTTATGAGACGCTGACGACAGGTACATATGCCGCTGTCTGCTGACATGGGCCTCTGTCCGCCGGTGTATGGCCACTGACTGACGGCTATGAGTCACTTATTACTGGCTCAAATGCCTTTGACTTTCGGAGACAGGCCCCCTGTCCGCTGGGTGCTTACATCGTGGTTTAGCAAACAAGGGCGTCCAACCTTTAAGGTGTGTCACTGTTCGCAGTGTGTTTGTGCCGTTGAGCGGATAAGCGCCCCAGATTCCTGTCTTCCCTGTCCGTCAGAGACGTCGAGGTTATGCGCCACTGGCCTCGCGGCTATAATCCTCTTTTCCTTATCCTTGGACAACGCATTACAGACGGGGTTATGCGCTGCAGAATGCCCGGACATGAACCACTGACCTTCAGGACACGCGCCTCTGCCCCTCGCCACTCACCTGACAATGACAACGCGACTGTAAGCTACTGATCACACAGTTATGAACCACTGATCTCTGGGGTGGACATCGGTACCGTACATGCGTCGCTGACTTTCTGGTTATGAATAACTGACTTCACAGGACAAACGTCTCTGACTGCTGGTAAGGGCGCCAATGGCCGTAGTGACGGCGCCATCCTTCGGGACGTGCGCCAATGTCCGTCGTGAATAAGCGCCCCTGACCCTTTGGCTATGCGCCTCTATTCCGCCGGTGTATGCGTCGCTGATCACGCGGTTATGAGACACCGACTACAGGTGCATACGCCGCTGTCTGCTGACATGGGCCTCTGTCCACCGGTTTATGCACCACTGACTGACGGCTATGAGCCACTTATTTCTGGTTCAAAGTCTTCGACTTTCGTAGACAGGACCCCTGTCCGCTTGGTGCTTACATCGTTATTAGCAAACAAGGGCGTCCAACCTTTAAGGTGTGTCAAGGTTCGCAGTGTGTTTGCGCCGTTAAGCGGTTAAGTGCCACACATCCTGTCTTCCCTGTCCTTCAGAGACGTCGAGGTTATGCGCCACTGACCTTGGGATATGCGCCTCTGTCCCCTGGTACACGCGCCACTGACCTCGCGCCTATCCACTTCTCTTATCCCTAGACAAGGCATCAGGCGTCGGTGTCATGCCTTTGACTACGACCCGCGCACCTCTGACGTTGGGACGATGAGGCTAAGCGCCTCTGACGATGGCAATACGCGTCTTTGACGATGGGGATACGAACCTTTGACTTGGGGCTACGGGCCGCTGACCTTGTTCGTAAGCGCCGCTGTATCACGGGCTATGCGGCTGAGACCCGGGACTATGTAGCGCCTCTGGTCACGGTGGATGGCGTTTCGCCTCACAAACACCGGGTAAGCGCGGGGTACCCGGGAGAAGCGCATCTAGCATTCGGAACAAGCGCCTCTGGGTTCAAGGACAAGCCCCTCTGGCTCTGGGTCATCGGCTCCACTCCTGGTTCATACGCCTCCTACTCTTTGTGCGCGCGACTCTGACGTCGTGTACGCAACGCTGACGTGGTGCACGCGACTCTGACATGGTGCACGCGACTCTGACATGGTGCACACGACTCTGACATCGACTCTGACATGGTGCACGCGACTCTAACATGGTGCACACGACTCTGACATCGACTCTGACATGGTGCACGCGACTCTGACATGGTGCACGACCTCAACTATGCATGTACAAGTCTCGCCCCGCTGACCTTGGGACAACGCGTTTCTGACGATGGTGCCAAGAGCCCCTACACGCCCCCTACGAACAACTGACTTTGGACTACACGACATTGCTTTGTAAGTCATTAGTGATTTATAATGGAGCAGTAAAACTTATCATTCAATCATTTTTCTCATTCTGTATCCAAATGAACATAAGGATAAATGTGAGATAAACTGATATTAACAATTATAACCCTCTCAGATCTTGAACATTTCGAATCCATATGGTAGAAGTAAAATAACATAAAACCCAAAATTATAAAACCAGTTCAAATTGTGATATCTGGATGTTCACACGAATTCATGTAAACGAATTTGAATCTACTGAAAGATTGTCGATTATGAATTATAAAGCACAGCGTTGTTGAGTCTACATGAATTTTATCGACCTGGCTTGCTTGGGTTAAGTTCGTCGTTGACCTCGGAGACGTGCTGCTCTGGCTACAGGTACAGACATAGCCGCTATCTGCTGACATCTGTTACATTACGAGTGTTGTTGACATTTAAAAATGTAATTTACGTGTAAACGTACGCTCTGGGTTACGGTGAAAGACGGCGATAGAGTTGTAACACAATACTTCCTACACAAAATGAACGCTGCACATAGTCACTTGTATATCACATATTACGTGCATAATGGGGGGGGGGGGAAGAGTGAAAGAACTTGGAAATAAAAACAGAAGAAAACGAAGGCAAAAAATCCAGTTACGTTCCTATGAAAATGGGGGCACAAGACCGCACGAACTGAGGAGGGGGAACCCGTGTTTGTGCCCCACGGCCGGGGTTTAAGTACCTGTAATAATCTACTACCCCCAAGTCACCCTTTTTAACGCGTTAAAGTCACTTGCGTGGAGAGTCGCGTCCACTTCTGTTCTGTTGCTGTAGAATATTTTTCGTTATCTTAAAGTTTGTTTTGATTAACTGTCACTCTTGGCTAACTTTTTAATGCATAACCTTCCATTTATAACGAATAATGAAAACCAAGTATGAAATTTAAATATTAATTTTTAATTATTCGTATTTTAATTTAATTGATTATTTAAGTATACAGAATATAATTACAAAATTGAAATAAATAAAATACTACAATCAATATAAAAGAGGATACAATAATATTAACAAAATTTGAGGACCCGATGAGCAGCGCTCTTGTTCGGTCGCAGTTCAGATATATTATTATGAATATAAGAGGAATGTAGAAAATAAAATAGGAACTAAAATTAAAATTACAGCTACAGTGAAATTATATAATATATTATTATAAGAGGAATATAGAAAATGAAATAAAATGGGAACTAAAATTAAAATTACAGCTACAGTGAAATTACATAATACAATATATTAATATAAGATGAATATAGAAAATAAAATAAAATAGGAACTAAAATTAAAATTACAGCTACAGTGAAATTACATAATGCAATATATTAATATAAGAGGAATATATAAAATAAAATAAAATAAAATAGGGACTAAAATTAAAATTACAGTTACAATGAAATTATATAATATAAAATTAACATAAAGAAGAATAATATTGTACTTGAATAAAGTAGGATAATTTATGAAAAAATATATATTCCGAAATTATAGAATACAAATATAATATAGGCTGATTAATTCATACACATAGGCTATAAATTTATTTAATCAAATTGAAAACATTAACACGTTTCTAATTTTCTTGTTACATGTTTGAAGTTCTGGGTGTAATTTAGCTGAAGAATTATAGAAGAATTTAAATAAACTTCTGAAAATCAATTGGCCACATTTCTTTGTCAGTATGACTCGAGGAAAATACGGAAGAGGTTTATTATTTCATTGTGGGTATAGAGGGGACTTGACGACAAATTTATAGTTCCGTTAACTTTTTAGACAACTATAAAAAATAAATTGGTCCACACTTCACATTTGTCAATGATAAAAGTGCAGTAGATTAGTCTGTGCATGACAAAACTTTTCTGGCCAATTGGTGTACAGTGTCTTAATGTTAGTCAATGTCTGTGCGGTGTGTCAGTGTTCTAGTTATGGTTGAGCAGTGTTGTTAAAATATTGGTGATGGAAGTTATTCTAGAAATAGATTTTGAAAATCAGCTGAGTTGTAAATGTGATTCATATCTTCATGGTAATTAAATGTTTGGTGGTGGGTGGTGGTGGTGGTGGTGGTGGTGGTGGTGTTGGTGTTGGTGGTGGTTGTAGTAGTGAAAAATACTTACCATATTGCACTTTTATCATTATGAAATGTGACTTTTAAATTTTAAGTAAATATAGCCCACGTATATGCGACTGTTAAATTTTTTGTTTACGGAAACTTGAGTTTACACTTAAATTCTGCTGGAATGTATGTATTCACTGCAAATGGGTAAATACCCGACGGCAGTGGTAATTAATTACGCTCAATAGTGACAATTAATAATAAATTAATCATGATACTAATAATAATAAATACTAATAATAACTAATAGTAATAATAATAATAATTATCCTAAATTAAATGAAGCACGATCACTTAAAATAACATTTAAAGCAAATCTAATTTATATCTTAACCCTAAGTTCGAACTAAACCCACGAGTATGATAAGTTCATACTTGCATAAGTACCTTTCAGCACTACACTCATTTCACTGTCAACTCACTCACTGCACTGGAACTACGACACATTTCACTGATACTGTCCTGATTTCACTAACACTTCAAAAACATTTCACTGTTCAAATACTTTACACTGCCACTATAAAATATAAAACTTCACTGACACAAACACACTTCACTGATACAACACTTCAAATAACAAAGCATCAATTACACCCTTTAATTAGTGTGTATAATATAATACCGTCTATTAGTATAGTAAAATCCTTAAGCCTATTTTAAATACATTTTTGGTTATTGGTAAAGCTCTTAGTAAGTATGCAGATAAAGCATTCCAGTCTCTGATGGTACGATTGAAAAAAGAAAACTTTCCAGTGTCCGTCCTCTGTCTTCTTTCCCTCAATTTATATGAGTGGTCAGAAATAAACAAAATCTGATTCAAATTATATTCTAAACTAATACATATGTAATAAAAATGTATCTTAAATTGAAATTCAAGATTACTGCTAATCAGATGGGGGGGGGGGCTTCCCATTAGAGAACACGTTAATGGAAAATGTACAAAACCTTGAACCCAAATTAAACCGCAGTAATTTATGGTTTGTGGTCGATATGGAGACGAATTTTAATTTCAAAATTTTGCGTATTTCGGTAACTTTTACAAATTTGCTGGTATACATGTTAATTGTCAGGTGTTACTGCTCCTTCATTGGGTGGTGATACTGCTACTGTTCCAAAGATTAGACGTGAAGGACGTTTCATTTTATGTACTGTACCTCACAAAGGAGATCATTTTCAGCTCTGTGCTAAGTTCTGTCACTAAATTTTCTCTAAACCTAATAATTTGTTCCGGAAATATTATTTTGACAGCAATGCTCTGGATGGCAACACAAATAATAGCCATTGTAACGTGAAGGAATAGTGAAAATACAACTTACGAGGGTTATTTTTGTGTGTATTTATATGTATAATAATTAGTTTTAATTAAATCTGAATACGTTTTTGGCATGAATTGTGACAAATTTCTTAATTTTTTTGCCGAGGATTGTTGCCGAGAGATTTTTGCAACTGGAAGAAGGGAATCAGCTCCAAGGGACCAGATTATGGTGAACATCATTCTTCATCTATTAGTGGCAATCGGTGAGTTCAGTTAGTAAGTCGTATAATTTCTTAAATCGATTACCATTCTTTTGTAAGAAAGAAAACTATTTAAATGTAAACATTTTTCAATTTGAAGAAAGAATGGTATAATTTAGGTGTCAACATAAATTTGATCTTTATCGTGACACACTATAACAATTGTACTATCAAATAAAATAATTCAAATTTATGAAAGTGTGATAGGTCTTCTTGTTTTACGAGATTGCCTTGTATCTATTCTGTAAGTAACAACAATTTATTGCAGGAGAGAATGATATGAACCCTGTTCAAGTTTGTTACACAGAAAGTGTTAATATTGGTAATCTTAGCTGATGTGCATTTAACCAAAATTATTCTTGTAGAGTGATCAAATTTCAAATTTCTAGCGCTGTTCTGAATTCTTAAAATTAGAATTGAGACAAATTACACAAATAAAAATAGATTAACAGAAAGCAATAGTTTTCTTATATTCTAAAAACAGAGAGGCATGGTTCCTTCAGATTTGGGATACAAATTTAGAAAACATTTCAAAATGTAAAATAAACCTACTTTATTTATGCTAAAAAGAACTCGGTGTGTTTCGTGTGGAAATTTAACTTCTTTGAAGAAAGGTCTTGCATTCATATTAACTTAAGTTCTAAATCAGTACTACAATTACGAAATTTTTAATATACTGTATAACTGTCATATAAATGTTTCAAGACGTGTCGTAAAAAGGAATAGTCTGCAGCTTGAAATTCATCAACTGAACTGTTAAATTTCAGTTACCAAAAGAATTCAAATAATTTTTATTGGGTTATTCTTGTGTTAGCTTCAGATATTAAAGCATTGTTAATGTGACCACTTGATGTTCGAAATTACGTCTGGAAATTCACGAGTCTGAAATCAGCAGTGGACTTAGGTCAACGAATTAACCACAGGCACCAGCTACTTTCCTTTTCAAAGGTTATCCATATACTTGCCAAGCTTTTAACTTGAAATCAAATAATAGTGTTCATTCTGTTGTAGCTATTTAAAATATAAAGTTCGTTGTTACACAGACGGTGCACAACATTATACCAATGTACACAAACTTCAATTGTTAAAAGAAGAGTTCATGATATTTCCAATTTATTGTAATATTATAGACTTAAATGTAATTATTATAAATGTATTTTCTTAATTTAATAACATAATTACATCACTTCCCTTGACAGCAAAATACATATCATAAAACAAGTTTGGTACCAAGAATTATCAGGTTCATATATACCCACTGTAGGTAGTAATAATTAATGTAAACATAACAAAAAATATTTCCCTCCAAAAGAGAATCGATTCACAGATTTATACTTGAATTATGTAGGATGGATGGAAACCTCTGCACCAAAATGAAACTGATAATAGATCATGAGGAGAGATTTAAAAAATCCAAATAAGGTTTTTCTCTAACATTCACCGTTTTAGAGGAAATCGTAATGTTTCTATGAAGCATTTGGCAACATCACGGCTACTGCAATAACTCTAAGCAAGGGCGGCCTATACTCCTTACCTTCCCCCCCCTCTGTTGTACTCAGTCGGTGACACACGATGTGCGCTGCGTTGCAAGATTTATTTCAACGATTTGAACTATTATTCAGTTTAAATTCACGACTAAACGGTTTAATTTGAGAAAAAAAGATCAAAGACATTAACTGTTCAGATTATTTTTACTATCTGCTTGTACAGCAATCAGCCTTTCTCTAGGGCCATTACCGCAATAGAGCGCTGCAAACATTGGGCAAAGACTATTTTTTCCTGTGTAATAAAAGTTTTGTTATATTTAACATGTAGAATCACCTCATTAATTTTTAGTGCAGTGGTTGCCATACAGCCTGTATGCAACTAAATCAACTGAATTCAGCTGTAAGTAGTATTCTTAAAACCTACAGATTTAAGTATTGGCGGGGAAAACACATAATAAATTGGCAGTTGTGCATATGCTAGATAATGGAGGGAACCCGTATTCTTTAATAAAATATGTGTATTCTAGTGGTAATTGAGTTGTTATAAAATTAAATAACACCAAAAAGATTAGTGGAGAAAAATAAAATCAAACAATTGGTAAATGTTAAATGACTTAGAATACATTGAACATAACTTACAGTATAATAATATAATCAGAATGGGTACAGCGTAAATAGCCACAAAATGCAGGCGTGTGAGTTTTCGAGGCAATATAAAGATCGTGCTGGCACAATACATCCGTTCACTCTTAATGCATAATTCTGAAATACGTTTACTCTCGCTATAAAACTTAAGAATCAGGTAGCTACTGTCAACATAAATATTCAACTTTTTGACGTTCGTTCAGATAGCTGAGAATGAATTTCATTAGAAATATGAAACTTACAATGAAATACGTAATAACATAAAATATGGGTGTTCTGCAGATATCTTGTTTTAATTTTGCAATGACATTGTCTCATACTCTTCTTTCACTCTTCATATTTTGTTCATGTACAGAATTCTAAAATATTTTCCTTGTTACCTCAGATCTAGGCGGCGTCCATAACAGAGCAGAGAAAGTAATCCCTTAACAAGAGGATCTTCAGGAAGATGTTTCTGGAGCCGCAATGAAACGAAGTTAAGTATCAGATAAGAGATTTTATACTTTTCATTGTGGTTGTGTAGACGAATTTTCAGTTGCTATCAGAATTGACATACAATATATTGCAAGTTTCGGACCAGAGAATACTTTATCAGATTCGTATTGCAAAAGAAATGGTCTCCATTTTGGTTCTGTCCGATATATCAGGTTAGCCGAAACAACTGGATCAAATAGAACAGGCAACACTTCAGACCTTAGGAGAGACAAACCTGATCCCGGACAGTTGAGGAGCGTAGGATGTTATAAGTATAGCGAAAATTCTTTGAGAGAACTAGATGAATTTTTAGACTATAATAATTATAAAAACTGTGAACGTAATTATTTATCAGGTTCCTGAGTAGTTAAAATATTTTTTAAGAACTCTAGCATTTGGCAGCTTCGATTCTGTAGTTCAGTCTACATGAACAAGAGACTTCATGGATACAATAAGACGGCAAAAGATGACTTCCTAAGGTAATTCTAGTGAGGCAAAAGTGTTTTGAAATAACGTTTACTTGAAATTATTTTACATTTGAAAATCACTTTTTTCAGTTCATCCTAACTCTTTAAATTTACAACAATGATAACATTTGCGTGTATGAGAAAGATAATTCGTAATATTTTTTTATTTAGCTGGACTTCATTTGTTTCAGTTTCAGTTTCTCATATTCTGAAATTAATTCTAAAATTAATGAGTTTTTATTTTATTTTGTGACTTGAATTTCGACACAAAAATAATTTCTTCCATATGCATTAATTAGAGTAAGAGTTTGTATTATTCTGTATGTGTCTGATGTGTGTTACTTAAGTAAGTTCTAGATTTATGTAGTAGTATTATTATTCATAATTTATCCGTACTGATATACCGGGGACAGAACAACTAGAGGCTTCAGTGACGTCACTACAGAAGAACCTACACACAGCAGAATTGTTCGTTGCACTACAAACTGAAAACTTTGACCATCTACTTTCACTGATCCAGCTGTTCTCTCACAATACAATAACGTCTGTTCAGTGCAGCTGAATGGTACCGTATACCTGCTAGTGCGGGAGGAGGGGGTGGTCGGACAGTAAAAGTAACCGTCTCCAAGCTTCTAGATGTTCTGTCCCCTTAAATCTCACTATGTGTTTTGATATGATAGTTATTTTTAATTATTTGAAATTTTCAGTTTCTAATCGCGGAAAATAAGTTCATAATAAGTCACTGTTCATTATGTAAACGTGAAAACATCATTCCTATATTCTGAAATACATGGTCTATAATTGAATTTTTAGGGTCCTGTGACATGTTGAATTCTAAATTTTCTCTTTCAGTTTCTATGGGTATCGTCTCTTCTTCATATTTTCTATGTACTGCATTAACTGAGAATTGTTATAATATATTAAATTTAATATAATATAGTATATTATACTTTCGTCTTCTGAATCAAAGTACCAAATATATTCTTCTTCTTCTTCTTCTTTCCTTTTTGCCTCACGGCATCGGGTCTGCCTCCTACCACCTCCATTCCTCTCTATCCCTCGCCATTCTTCTCAGTTCCCAAATTTCTTTCCCTCTTTACCTTGCCATCTCAGTATTATCCATACACATCGTTGTTGGTTTTCCCTTTCCTCTTCTCCCTTTCGTCATTGCCTCCATTACTTGCTTTGGTTTTCCTTCTTCTCCCATTTGCACCATGTATCCATGCCACTGTAATTGTTTTCTTCTTAAATAAAATATATTTTAATATAATAACCTGAAAGTGATCGTTATGACTTTAAATTGATTACACTGAAATATAGTTCTAATGTTTGTATGGTCTTGCCAGGAAAAAAGTGCGTAATTTGTGACTTGTGAGCACATTCGTTAAGATTTTCATATTCTTTATAGTATTTCAAATTTCTTAATGTTTTAATTTGCAGGATTCTGGAGAGATGTTTATAAATAGAACAAGTCGCTTCATATAATCAACACTTCTTTTCCAGCTCGCCCACATGAATAATTAATTAAAACTAATTTCATTTGAGTGTTGCATGCTTCTATTACTCTTCATTAAGTAGTGGGAACATAAATCTCACGTTCGCGAAAAAGTAGAAAATGTTTGTGTACTTTCAGAAGTACACAAATATTGCCGTAATGCAAATATTATTTAGCCTTCGACTAAATTGTGACACAGATTTTAGAAGCGTCATGTACCGTACGTATTGTCAACTTTTCTCTTACGAAATATATTCAAATTCTCTCTGTGAATTATTAATATTCGGATAAATGTGTGTTGTCAAATCTCAATAGGCCTTATAAAATTTAGTTTGAAATCTTTTAGAAAAGGTAAAATATAATTCATGTAACTCAAAAACTACTGAATTAAAATTTGAATTCGAAAGTTATTCACATGTAAAAATTTTATGCGTTACGATGTATTACTTAGAATGCTCATACCAAAGTTAGTATCGAAATTTTGATTGTGATTTCCCAAGAATTGCTCGATGCCAATCTTGCTATTAAAGATAATATTACGTTATCTATTTTATTCTCTCTTCTGTGAAACTTGTACCCTTCTTAAAAAAATCGTAGGAATGCGAAGTGTGTAGTGAAGTGAAACCGCGTGTGGATGTGTGATGCGAAATGGGGGAAGTGAAATAGTGAATAAAAGGCGAAAAGAAACTAAAAGAAGTGAAATGAAGAAAGAATTGAGAAAACTGAAGGAAGAAAGAATTGAGAAAACTGAAGGAAGAAAGAACTGAGAAAACTGAAGAAGAGTTAATGAAACAAAAGCTATCGAAGACACTAATCGTAAAATGATACGAAAATGTATGAAGATAAAGCGAAGGATCGTAATCTGAGGCGCGAAGAGGGGCACAAGGATTCTTTTTAAACAACCAATCGCGGAAATTTGTGGACAGTTCTCTGGGAAGTCACATTCACAGTGTGGAACTGAACTAAGTTCCAAAGTTCTTTTGCATTTATTTAACTCCATAGTTCCGTTGCCGGAACATAGGTACCCTAGCGGAGGTTTCAGTACCTCCAACATCGAGATTCCTTTACACAAAGAAATTCCAATTCCAATCGTGGAGGATATTGATGAAAAATTCAGGCTTTTTTAATAAAAACGTAATTTAAATGATAGAACTCATTGACGTTTGAAAATTTCTCGGACAAAATATAGTTTCACAGAAAGTACTGAGAATCATGTTCCCAATTAAAGTACTAAAATTTAACAAACGTTTTGATTTAGAATTACTGACGAATACTTGAAATATAATTAATTGTCCTTTTCTTACATTTTTAGGATTGTTAGATTGGTATTAATCTATAGGACTGAGAGCCAGTGATAGATTCCTACAGAATGCAATTCTTAAGATTTCTTAGAGGTTTTCTTCTTTGATTTTTATATTGTCTGTAGATTTTGGCTTTATTTAGTTGTATTTTTGTGTGTTGATATGAAATTGTTATTAACATTATATAATTTAATTTATGTCAATGTTATTATTTGCTATAATATTGGATCACTCTTAATGTCTGGATTATTTTTTCTTATATTAGTTTTAATATACAATTATCTCACTACGTAATTGTTTTCAGGATGGAGTACGAGTTAATATCAAGTTATTGCTAACACAAATTTCTTCTTTTATCTTGGAATATTAGTAGCTGACAAATGTTGAATTTTTTTATTGAAATGCCACGTTCATTTCTACCTCAACATTTTGTATTATATAAATATGTTCCTAGAAAACTTGCAAATAATAAATCTTAATTTGTATTTACTATTAGCACAACTGTTACTAGGCAACCTAGCACATTCACTTTCTCAATCTGAAATCTATTTACGTTTTTTATTATATTGTGCCTGAACTTGTTTCAATGTGATAAATTAAACATTTATAGCACTTTCATGATTTTATTCCTGTAGAGGTAATTTTTTTCACATGACAACCCTCGGTACTAAACGGATCGCAGTTATGTTTGATTTCTGTAAGAGACTGTCCTCATAGATTTAACAGAACTGAACTGCTCGTCTTTTTTCTGATTCATAATTTAATTTGTGTTGCAGATACTACGGCTCGTGATGGATGCGGATTTCGCAGTAGGATGCAAATGGTTGTGAATCTCTCATCGCTTCTGCGTAAAGATTAAAACTAAAAAGTAAATCCATAGAACATGAAATGAATGTATACAGACAGCTTTAAAATATATAACTGTGAATATAGTGGTCAAGACTGTGTTCATTTCTCACTATCTTGTATTCCTTTCACCTGAAGTCACATGAGAATATCTGCCTGAGAATACAGTGTGAGAAATTGGAAAATTCTTGATACGATGTAAGCGGAAATAATGTTACATTAAAGCAAGAGTGGTCTGGAACTTCGTCTTTATTCATCACAAATTCCTTTTACAATATTGATTTTAAACCTGGCTTGCCTGAAGATACAACACAATTCTTATAACACAGTATTAATCAGAGATTATGAAATATTTGTCCCTATTACAAAGTAAACTTTTAGATATTTCAAATAGGCCTACATCAGACATAATATAGCTACAAATATTGTAAAATATATCAAGGTTACAAATTCGTGGTATATTTTAAAAAGTTCAAAAGAGCATTAGGAGTTTAAATATTAGAAATCAGTATATTAAACGAATAATTATTTTATTTTACATCCATGTTAAAAATTAACGTTTGCACAAACGTCAATTTACGTATGAAGTAAAGAAATATAATCCACAATAAATATGTAGCCTACTTAACGAGAAATTGCTTTCAGAGTGGCGAGGAATGCTTCTGGTAATTTTGTACATTTCAATAGGATTTACTCGATTTCAAATGCATATCTTGCTTAGGAATATTATTTATGCAGGGTGTCTCTAACATTTAGTGTCAAAATTATACAGATGATAGAGGACTCTAAACTGAGCATTTTGACATCAGGAACCAGTGGTCGGAAATGGATATTTCGGACGCCACGAGATCTTGAAAGTGTATGTGAAGGATGATTCTGTAAGCTGCTTTAATTTTCATAACTGTCTGGCGCTTCCATATTTTATGGACAAAGGAATCGGTGTTTCTTTCAATCGATTTTCCTTACGTAAGTTACGGGCCATACCTCAGAAACTTAAATTTACCAGTTCAAATATTTCTTATCAAAATATTCTGAATCTTGCGAGAACTTGCTCATTGCAGACCTATTGTTTCTCATCCTGCTGGAGCAGTACAAATTACATTTACTCCGTGATGAAGCGTTGTGTAACAAGTCCCCTTCCATTTTTAACTCCCTGTACATTCCGAAACATACTGACTTGCAATTGGGATCATCTTTCTTTCTCTGTTTAACCTTGGGGAGGAACATTTTTTGACCGTATACTAGAAGTCTCTCATTGCAAGTCATGGAATCGACCACCGCAGAGACAGCACAGGACAATTACAAGACAAACACCCAGTCCTGTGGATTGAAGATAAATTTATCCACGCCGGGAATGAAACCTTGGACGTCTTGCTTGGGAAGCGCGCAGACTATCCAATTAGGATTAGGTTTGAACAAATTTGTACAGTTCATGTTATTCTCTGACAAAAAACAAAACTCCTAAAATTTCTCTCACTGCAACTGTTTCTCTCGTGCATAACTGCTAGTTACTGTAGGCCATATTGCAATATTGGTAATGCCATAGAAATGTGAAGATATTCAACTCTAAATTAAGTTGCTCGAGTACTGTGTTTTCCTTTGATGTAGGCTACACACAATGCACTGAAGCAATGGCAAGTGATCTGCAACAACAAACATTAGTTGCAGCAGTTCGACTCTGGTTCAAATTCCTGTTATATCCCTTGACCCCACTGGCAATCAAGGTGGCATTCTCCCTTGTAAATGTAAAATGGAATGTAAATTTGCTGTGTATTACATTGTTGACAGTGTGTGGTACATGGAACATTACCGTGTGAATTCTCTCTCAAAAGTATTTTCAAGCTTGTGGATTTCGGTTGCAAATGTAAGACTCAAGTTAAGCTTAAACCCAAAACACATTTTATCCAGTAAGACCCTGTTTAAAATAGTTTGGAAATTATACCGATAAAATGTTGTATTACTGATGGAGTTGAGCACAATATTTAAATATATATGTATAATCCTCAGCTAGTATTAACGAATGGACAACTACCAGCGCCGGGTATCTCAGCACACGACATAATCTTTTTAGAATATTCCTTGTATTGTCCAAAATATAAACCTCGCATCACATCATACCGGGACTTAAAGCATATTGAGCATGATGAATTAATCAATGACGCACTTAGCCTGCCTTGGACTGAAGTGTGGAATTTACCAGACATTGACGACAAAATCGAAAAATTTAACGACCTAGTAATTCAGTTATACGATAAACACGCACCCTTGAAAACCAGACGAGTTGGTAGACGCCCTGCGCCTTGGATGTGCGATGCCATAAAATTACTCATGACAGACAGAGACACTGCTTATCGTAAATACAGACGGAGCAAGGACGAATTAGATTTTAATACTTACAAAGTTTTAAGAAATAAATGTAATCAAGCAGTAAGAAATGCTAAATTACGCCATGCACATTCCCTTATTCTACCTTCGGTCAGTGCGAAAGAATTGTGGCGTAACCTTAATAACCTGGGTCTAACAAAAGCAAAGCCTCGGGTAGATAACATCAACTTGTCACTCAATAGTCTAAATGAACATTTTGTCACTGCTCCACCTGAACCATTACATAAGCAAGAGACTCTTGAATTTCTCAGATCTTACCCCCAACCTGTGTGGGATAAATTCTTCTTTAAATACATTAACCCGACTGACGTAATGAAGACGCTGCGACGTATGAAATCTAAAGCCCAAGGTATAGACAATATAAATATCACTCTCCTGTATAAAATAATAGATGTGATCCTGCCGACCGTCACACATATATTCAATGCATCTATTATGACTGGGTCCTACCCCTCACTCTCGAAAATGGCATTAGTGAAACCTTTACCTAAATCTAACACACCTTCTACAGTAAACCAATACAGACCGATATCAATTCTTCCCACTCTTTCAAAAGCATTAGAACATATTGTACATGGACAACTTATGAACTATCTCGACGAACACAAACTCCTTGATGACTATCAATCGGGTTTTAGACATGGACACAGCACTTCTACAGCCCTACTTAAAGTGACTGAGGACATCCGTGAAGCTATGGATAGGGGTGAAGTAACGGCACTAACTCTTCTCGATTTCAGCAATGCCTTTGGTTCTGTTGATATCGACTTGCTTCTTGCAAAGATGAAGGCTTTGCACCTGTCAGACAATACCTTGAGCTGGATGGACTCCTACCTACGTGACCGCCAACAGTGTGTTTCACTTGATAATCAATTCTCCCAATGGAGATGCACAAAGGCGGGAGTGCCGCAGGGCTCCGTATTAGGACCACTACTTTTCTCTATCTACATTAATGACGTATCAAAGAACTTACAGTATTGCCGATATCACCTCTATGCCGACGACCTACAACTTTACATACATTCCAGACCCAATACGATCAATGAATCGATTGACAAGTTAAATTGTGACCTAGCCACCGTCTCCACTTGGGCGGCCAATTTCGGACTCGCACTTAACCCAAGTAAGACTCAAGCCATAATTATTGGACATAAGCGTTTAGTTAACTCCCTTAATAACAGTAATCTTTCAGTTGTTACCCTTAACAACACGCTAATCCCTTATTCATCTGTCGTAAAAAATCTTGGCTTCTTTTTTGATAATAATCTAAGTTGGAATTTTCAATTTAAAAAAAAGATAAAAAAAATCTGTTCCTCCATTCACTGTTTGAGTCGCTTGAGAAACTTCTTGCCCCAGCAACTAAAACTTACCCTAGTACAAACCCTAGTAACGCCGCACTTCGATTATTGTGACGTTTTGTTAAGTGACCTAAGTTCTGAATTGTCAGTCAAGTTACAGCGAGCTCAGAATATGTGTGTCAGATACGTGTGCAACATCCGACGGTATTATCACATATCACTGTCCTTCGCAAGTCTCTCGTGGCTCCGACTTAAAGAACGTAGAACTTTACACTCTTTGTCTTTACTCTTTCGAATTCTGCACACTTCAACACCAAATTACCTTTCGTCTCGTTTCTCTTATCTATACTCTAACCACGACGTAAATACCAGATCACTTATCTGTGGCACGCTAAGTATACCTCTTCATAGAACATCTTGTTATTCATCATCTTTTACAATATCCACCTCGCGTCAATGGAATTCCTTGTCACAAAGTATCAGGGGCTGCAAGACAATAAACACCTTTAAGAACAGCTTAAAAGATAACCTTATTAGCATTTCACTCCAATCATACTGATTTAAACTATCACTGACTACATTGTTACTTTTTTCTTTAGACATCATCCTGATTGTGCTGTATTTTAATTGTCTCGTAATAATATCTTTCTATTATCTAATATTATTTGAAATATATTAACATTCTACGTATTTTAGTTTCATTCTGCTACACAGTTTATTTCAGTGTTTAATTAATAGTTCATAGTATTTTGTTGTTTAATTTGTAAATAACTTTTGTATACATGTAACTCTCATCTAAATCAAATTGTTGGATTCTTTGTAAGTTCATGCATATGTATATACACTTTTTGCTGGTTGAGTGGAAGAGAAGGCCTTACGGCCTTAACTCTGCCAGCTAAAATAAATCATTATTATTATTATTATTATTATTATTATTATTATTATTATTATTATATATTTATCTTTTCCAAAAATGGGTACTTGAATTTGTGTCTTTCACCCAAGTGGCCTAATCGAGAGGTGGCCGAAGATGGAAGTGTTTTTGCCGCCATATTCGTTGGTAGAGGCGATTATACAATTTAGCACTGAAATGAATATACGGAGTGGACTTGAAACAACCCTGCACAATTCAGAGCGAATAGATCATGTATGTAACAAAAGTGTAATACCATATTGGTGGAAAGTCCACAGTTTTCTCAGAAAAAATGTTTTTCCAAATGTTTAACTCTGATTCGGTAACTATTGCAAGTAGGATCGTCACTTTGTATCGATGAAAAAAGTAATAATCATTTATCCCTCTGGCGTATTTCAATAGCGTGGACGGTTTTAGTGTAAATTTAATTTCAAAGCCACTAATTTCAAGCCACTTACCATTGCAACAGCGTAGACAGACCTGAGTTACCTCTTACATCTGTATTACTAGAAGAAAGAGCAGTGTGTTAGCGGCGATGTTGCCAGACTGCTGAAACTCTCAACTCAATTTTCTAATTAACCTTGCATTTAATCAGAGAACGTAATATATACGTTTACTATTCAATCTTTCAATAAATATAACGAATCAAGTTGAAGTAAAACGCAAAACATTTTCTCCCTTTCAATCTGCAGGATTATTTCACTTCCACCCTGTATAAATCAGTCTCTTGTTATAATATGTGTAGGAATTCTGCCGAAAGGAAATATAACATTAAAACATAATTAAACAATATTGTATCGGATACACTTGTACATGCATTAAGAAGTCGCGTCCTAAGAATAGCTCTTTCTAGTTGACACCTACACTGCAAGAACGAAGGCGGGTGACGTCACCATAGCACAGAATATCCAGCGCTGCCACTCGAGTTAGAGCGCTTCAAATTTTGGGCACCTTGCCCTGTTCAAAGTTGTCTGCTATTCTAATATATTTTGTGTTTTCTTTTTGTTATTCTTGTACAGTTTTTTCTGGTTGTGGTTAATAAAGCGTTTGTTATGGAAAACCGGTGTTCAAAAATTATTTTTTTACACAAACAAACCTGGGATATCATATTTATAGAGTGTGACATTTTCAAAACAGTGCAGTGGAGCATTTTCAGTATAGCCACATTTCAAACTACATATTTGTGTTTCTGGGCTCAGTGCCTCTTAGCCACACATCCTTTGTCCTGTACCAGAGGCTAGTCAGGGTTGACAGCGTAGTCTCATGGTAGACACACTTCATTCTCTTACTGCCTGTCGGATCGCAGACTACTCTCATCCTATACAAGAAAACTTGCCATCAACAGCTTACCTATACATTTCGCAGCAATTTCAGTTACACAGCGAATCCTAATGTCTAGTGCATTAGAACTACCGACCATTATAATATTAGAAACTGTAGGCTCCAGAATGAACATGAACCTCGTCCGAGATTGAGTACAATGTGATGCATATCTTCCAGGCGCACAAGTAGATCGACGACTTCATCTCTCCAAGGAATCAAGGAGGCGATTTCTGAAATCAGGGGTTTCTCCTCATGAGGGCCAGAGAGGACGCTGCCAAGGAGTACTCAGACTACAGCGGCGCAAAGCACATCAATAAGAAGAGCAATATAAAAAGAACAATTTCGCAACTGTTATCAACTGAAAATTTCAACACGTAATATTCCGAAAATGTTCACGCTTATTACCGGGGATTGTACTCGCCAATACATCATTATAATAATATGCATCATTATAAAATTTAGTTCACAGAAAACAATGCAAAACCAAATTGTAAAATTGTAAGTGTATACAGAGTGCCACAAACGTCTGTTTCCCCTACAGCTGTTCAATGATGCAGCCATTATTTTTAATATATTTTATATAACGACGTCCAACAGATTTACAAGTACGTGATATGTAAAATTTATCATCATTACTACTGTAAAATGAATGTTCACGGATGGTAAATCCCCTATTAATGTGATAGCAATATTGAGAGGAAACTAAATTTGGGGACATTGTGTATATAATTTAACAGGCGAAGTTGTTAGTGTTCCGTAACATTGTGACCTATTGAACATATTGGGATAAGTGGCTTAATGTAATATATTGTTCTGAAGTGGAAAGAGAGAATACTGACTGCCAATCTGTGGAGTTTCGTTGTCTTCCTATATTTCTTTGTTTTAAGTTTGGTATATGGACACTAATGTAAAATATCGAATCATATCTCACTTTGTGTGTTGTAATTTCTTAACTTCATCGGGTATAGTTAATAATTATTTGAGGTAACCTGTATTACACAATACTATCAGAGATACAGGCCAAACTAACACGGTGCGGAAGGAAATTGATTCCAAGGCGTTATATTAATTTGTATAAATCTGAAATATTTGCGATTGTCTAACTACCTATGAGCTACAACTAATATGCAAAGATATTACCATAATAATAATAACATAATAAAAATATTATATTACTACTAATGTTACATTTTTTGCATCCCGTCCCTTATCGCCTCGACGATAGACCTCATGCATTTGTTGTCCTGTCATCTGGTATCCTAAGGAGTAGGATCTTTTCTGGTCCAGAAGTATGACCACTTATTTGCCTTCTCCAGCAGCTTCTATCCCTTTGTTTATCAAGGGACAAAAACTCAATAACGTCACACGTAATTTTCCCACATCATCTACATCAAAGCCCGTTGTTCCTCAATCTGTGTGCTTTAGAAACGATTGCTTATGCAATTTTTTAGTCTTTCTGGACACATTTACATATTTATAATATATCAGTTTGCAGCTGATAAATCCCGTGCACACTTTCAATTTTCTCACATATTCACCAAAGCTATACTTTACGAAATCCTCCCTATTACCTGGAAAAAGTATTCCTTTGTGGTTTCTTAAAGAGTTGAATTAAAAATATACGCGAAACATTATAATCGTATATTAAAACAACAGAACTGTTCGTCTGTGAATCGTATAGTTTCGATGTACGAAGAAACGCGGCACCTGTAGTATAGCGTAGACCAAAACAAAAACCGCATTTTAAAGAATAAAAAACACAAAATTTCAAATAATACAGTATAATATTACGTAATCGTAATTACAGTAAATTTATTAAAAACAACACAAAATGTCGCATAATTTTATATAGTAAAAAGTTTAATTATATATTTCATTATTATATTAATTACATGTATGGAATACAGACGTCTGGAACCTGGTACCTAGAACACTCAAAGAGCAGACACTTAACCACTTAAGCTACGACAGCACATCGGTTCACTGCTTCTTCATTGCTATATGAGGCACGCTGGTAAGTTTCTACCTAAACGTTGTTGTACATATAGATGCTACTATTCGCTCATTTTGTGATTAACATTTATTTGGTTACTTATCAACTGTTATGTTAGGTCCGTAGTAAAGTCTCGGGAATGGAATATAATGTTTTCGTATTTTAAAGGTTCGAATCTCACCTAAATCATAAAAACAATTTTTTCCCTTATATTAATAAAAAGTAACTACCAAAAAAAAGCGCAAAAAAGCAAATTTTTGGTTGTATATTCGTAAATAATGGCTAAAATAAATAATACTTAATGCATAAAGATGGTTATATTAATTTTAAGTTTTTCATAGATATATTTCATAAATTTATATATTTTTAACGAGAATACTTATATTTTATATCAAGAACATCACATACATTGTACTATATTATTATATTAATTATATATATATATGGATTAGACATGTATCGAACCTGGGACACTTCACCTAGAACACTGAAATAGAAGGCATTTAATCACTTAAGCTACGACAACACATCGGCCAACTGCTTGTTCACTGCTACATGAGGCGTGCTGGTATGTTTCTATCTACACGTTGTCATATACAGACTAAGTGCAAAATTTAGACGCTCGGCGACCATCGCCTTCCTTAGTCGAGAACGCTAAGGCATGGTTTGTTCAGTTCGTTCCGAATTTCAACGGTTCGAAACCTGATATGAAATAAAAAAAAAATTTTATTACTTATAGATTTATTAACTAATTGAAAAATCAATCGCCTCACAGGATAGGAGCAAAATTTAGACGCTCGACGGGCGTCACTTACCTTAGCCGAGAACGCTAAGGCATGGTTTGTTCAATTCGTTCTGAATTCCCACGGTTCGAAACCTGATATGGAATAGAAAAAATTTTATTACTTATAGATTTATTAAATAATTGAAAATCAATCGCCTCACAGGATAAGAGCAAAATTTAGACCCTTCTTTTCAGTATCGCCTTCCTTAGTTGAGAACGTTAAGGCATGGCTTGTTCAGTTTGTTTCGAATGTCAACGGTTCGAAACCTGATATTAAAAAAAAAAATTTATTACTTATAGATTTATTAAATAATTGAAAAATCAATCGCCTCACAGGATAAGAGCAAAATTTAGACCCTCGACGAACATCGCCTTCGTTAGCCGAGAAAGTTAAGGCATCGTTTGTTCAGTTCGTTCCGAATTTCAACGGTTCGAAACCTGGCATAGGAAAAAAATTTTATTACTTATAGATTTATTAAATAATTGAAAATCAATCGCCTCACAGGATAAGAGCAACATTTAGACCCTCAACGAACATCGCCTTCCTTAACCGAGAACGCTAAGGTATGGCGTGTTCAGCTCGTTCCGAATTTCAACGGTTCGAAACCTGCTATGGAATAATAAAAAAAAAAAATTTTATTTCCTATAGACTTATTAAATAATTCAAAAGCAATCGCCTCACAGGATAAGAGCAAAATTTAGACCCTCGACCAGTATCGCCTTCCTTAGCCGAAAACGCTAAGGCATGGTTTGTTAAGAACGTTCTCGTTGCTTGCTTCACGGGTTCAAAACCTAGCAGAACTATGATATATTATTACGTTTCAATTATGCAAAAATCACACCTCAGTGTCAAGAATCACACCCCTGCCGGCCGAAGGCCGGCAGGGGTGTGATTTTTGACACTGAGGTGTGATTTTTGCATAATTAACACACCCAACTGGTTGGGTATATATATATATATATATATATATATATATATATATATATATATTAACACACCCCCCTGGTTGTGTGTATATATATGTATATACCCAACCAGTGGGGTGTCTTAATTATGCAAAAATTACACCTCAGTGTCAAGAATCACACCCCTGCCGGCCGAAGGCCGGCAGGGGTGTGATTCTTGACACTGAGGTGTAATTTTTGCATAATTGAAACGTAATAATATATCAGATTTCTACTAGGTTTCGAACCCGTGAAACAAGCAATGAGAACGTTTTTAACAAACCATGCCTTAGCGTTCTCGGCTAAGGAAGGTGATACTGGCAGAGGGTCTAAATTTTGCTCTTATCCTGTGAGCCGATTACTTTTCAATTAATTAATAAATGTTTAGGTAATAAAAAGAACTTTTTTTTTTATTATTATTATTCCATATCACGTTTCGAACCGTTGATATTCGGAACGAGATGAACAAGCCATGCTTTAGCGTTCTCGGTTAAGGAAAGCGATGCTGATCGAGGGTCTAAATTTTGCTCTTATCCTGTGAGGCGACTGATTTTCAATTATTTAGCAAATCTATAAGTAAAAATTTTTTTTTTCCATACGAGGTTTCGAACCGTTGAAATTCGGAACGAACTAAACAAGCCATGTCTTAGTGTTCTCGGCTAAAGAAGGCGATGTTGGTCGAAGGTCTAAATGTTGCTCTTATCCTTTGAGGCGATTGATTTTCAATTATTTGATAAATCTATAAGTAATAAAATTTTTTTTTTCTATGCCAGGTTTCGAACCTTTGAAATTCAAAACCAACTAACCAAACGATGCCTTAACGTTCTAGGCTAAGGAAGGCGATGCTGGTCGAAGGTCTAAATTTTGCTCTTATCATGTGAGGCGATTGATTTTTCAATTATTTAATAAATCTATAAGTAAAAAAAAATTTTTTTTTCTGTGCTAGGTTTCGAACCGTTGAAAGTCGGAACGAACTGAACAAGCCATGCCTTAACGTTCTCGACTAAGGAAGGCGATACTGGACAAGGGTCTAAATTTTGCTCTTATGCTGTGAGGCGATTGATTTTTAATTATTTAATAAATCTATAAGCAATAAATTTTTTTTTTGTTCTATATCAGTTTTCAAACCAATGAAATTCAGCATGAACTCATCAAGCCATGCCTTAGTGTTCTCGACTAAGGAAAGCGATGTTGGTCCACCGTCTAAAATTTGGTCTTATTCTGTGAGGCGATTGCTTTTACAATTGTTTAATAAATTTATAGGTACAAAAAATTTCTTTTATTTTATATCAGGTTTCGAACCAGTGAAATTCAGAATGAACGGAACAAGCTATGCCTTAGCGCTCTCGGCTAAGTAAGGCGATGGTCGTCGAGGGTCTAAATTTTGCACTTAGTCTGTATATGATAACGTGTAGGTAGAAACATACCATCACGCCTCATGTAGCAGTGAACAAGCAGTTGGTCGATGTGTTGTCGTAGTTTAAGTGGTTAAATGCTTTGTCTTTCAGTGTTCTAGGTGAAGTGTTCCTGGTTCAATACATGTTTAATTTCTATATGTAACTAATATAATAATATAACGGAATATATGTGTTGTTCTTGATATAAAATATGAGTATTCTCGTTGGAACTATACAAAATTGTAAAATATGTCTATGAAAAATTTAAAATTCAGGTAATCGTCTTTATGCATTAAATATAATTTATTTTAGCCCTTATTTACGAATATACAACCAAAAATTTGCTTTTTTCGCGCTTTTTTCGGTAGTTAATTATCATAAAAATAGGGGAAAAAAATTGTTTGTATGGTTTAGGTGAGATTCGAACCTTTAAAATACAAAAACACTATATTCCATTCCCGAGACTTTACCACGGTGCTAACATAACAGTCGAAAAGTAACACAATAAACGTCAATAAAAAAAATGAGCGAATAATAGCGTCTATATGTACAATAACGTTTAGGTAGAAACTTACCAGCGTGCCTCATATAGCAATGAAGAAGCAGTGAACCGATATGATGTCGTAGCTTACGTGGTTAAATACTTGCTCTTTCAGTGTTCTAGATACAGTGTCCTAGGTTCGAGACGTCTTCATACCATATACCATAAATGTAATTAATATAACAATATGAGTGAATTTACATGAGGTTCCATTAATAAAATATATCGATTAAGATATTCGTTGATGGAAGTATAATAAAGTATTTAAAAAAATATTGTTCATATTAATGGCTTTCTTTATGGAATACGTGCCATTTATTTTATCCCCAAGCTGTAGATTTCGTTGCGAATATACGACTAGAATTTGTTTTTTTTTTTGCGCGTTTTTCTGTAGTTACTTATTATAAATAAATTATAAAATATACTTCCGTCGTTTAGGTAGGATTCATACTCTTAAAATATAAAAACTACGTGTTTTATACCCAACACTTTACCACGGAGCTCACGTAACAGTTACGAATAATGCGAATAAAAGTGAATCACAAAATCAGAGCATAAATTGCGTCTATATGCATGATAACGTTTAGGTACAAACCCACCAGCATGCCCCATGTAGGAATTAAGAAGCGGTTAATCGATGTGTTGTCCTAGCTTAAAAATTAAATCACTTGTCTAATCACCTGTCTTTTAGTATTCCAGGTGCAATGTTCCAAGTTCGAAACATGTCTACTTCAAGTACGCAATTAATATAATAATAATAATAATAATAATAATAATAATAATAATAATAATAAATATATATATATAAATTTAAATGATACTGTCGCATCAAAATATAAAATTAAAGTTGTTACTCTATAAAATTATGCGATATTTTGTGTTGATTTTAATAAATATACTCTAATTACGATTGCATAATATTATACTGTATTATTTGAAATTTAGTGTTTTTTATTCTGAAAAATGCGTTGTTTCAGGTCTACGCTATACAGGTGCCGCGTTACTTCGTACATCGAACTATACGATTCATAGGCGAACAGTTCTGGTGATTTAATATACGATTATAATGTTTCACGCATATTTTTAATTCAACTCTTTAAGAAACCACAAAGGAATACTTTTTCCAGGTAATAAGGAGGATTTCATAAAGTATAGCTTTGGTGAATATGTGAGAAAATTGAAAGTGTGCACGGGATTTATCAGCTGCAAACTATGATAAATATTTAAATGTGTCGAGAAAGACTAAAAAAATTGCATAAGGAATCGTTTCTAAAGCATACAGTTTGAGGAAGAACGGGCTTTGAAGTAGATGATGTGGGAAAATTGCATGCGACGTTATTGAGTTTTTCTCCCTTCATAAACTACGGGATAGAAGCTCCTGGAGAAGACAAATAAGGAGCCATACTTCTGGACCAGAGAGGATCCTAGTCCTGAGGATACCAGATGACAGGACAACAAATGCGTGAGCTCTATCGTCGGGGCGATAAGGGACGGGACAATAATAATAATAATAATAATAATAATAATAATAATAATAATAATAATAATAATAATAATAATAATAATAATAATCATAATAATCATAATAATAGCATATTTTATTATATTACCTTCGTATATTAGTTGTTGCTCGTATTTAGGTAGACAATCGCAAATATTTCAAATTTGTGCAAATTAATATAATGTATTCGAATCAATTTCTTTTCGCGCAGTGTTGTTTTGGCTTGTAACTCTGATAGTAATATATCGTGTAGTTTACCTGAAATTATTATTAACTATATAAGTAAAAATTAAAACATTTCATCACAAGAGCGAGATGTCATTCGAAGTTGCATATTAGTGGGCAGGTACGAAAAAATGAAAAAACCACGAAACCCCTCAGATTGGCAGTCAGTATTCTGTGTTTTCACTTCGGAACAATACATTACATTAAGCCACTTATCCCAATATGTTCAATGGGTCACAATGTTACGGAACATTAACAACTTCGCCTGTTAAATTATATACAGAATTTCCCCAAAATTAGTTTTCTCTCAATATTGCTATCATATTATTAGGAGATTTACCAGTCGTGAATATACATTTCACAGTATTAATGATAAATTTTACATATCACGTACTTGTAAATCTGTTGTACGTCGTTATATAAAATATATTGAAAATAACGGCTGACACATTGAACATCTGTATGGGAAACAGACGTTTGTGGCACTCTGTATACACTTACAATTTGGTTTTGCATTGTTTTCTGTGAACTAAATTTTATAATGATACATATTATTATAATGATGTATTGGCGAGTACAATCCCCGGTAATAAGCGTGAACATTTTCGGAATATTACGTGTTGAAATTTTCAGTTGATAACAGTTGCGAAATTGTTCTTTTTATATTGCTCTTCTTATTGATGTGCTTTGCGCCGCTGTAGTCTGAGCACTCCTTGGCAGCGTCCTCTCTGGCCCTCATGAGGAGAAACCCCTGATTTCAGAAATCGCCTCCTTGATTCCTTGGAGAGATGGAGTCGTCGATCAACGTACTTGTGCGCCTGGAAGATATGCATCACATTGTACTCGGACGAGATTCATGTTCATTCTGGAGCCTACAGTTTCTAATATTATAATGGTCGGTAGTTCTAATGCGCTAGACATTAGGATTCGCTGTGTATATTTGAAGCCCTTTAACTTGAGTAGCAGCACAGGATATTCTGTGCTATAGTACACGTCACCCGCCTTCCTTCTTGCAGTGTAGTCTGGAGGTAGTTAGTCTCAACTTTTAGGAGCTATTCTTATGGAATGTCTTCCTATTACATGTCAGACACTATCGCACACAATATAGTTTAATTAGGTATTAATATTATATTTTGCTTACTGCAAACTCAGTACACATTACTATCGAGTATACCTATATATATATATATATATATATATATATATATATATGAAGAGACTGATTAATGTATTCTTCTGAGTGTTAAATTACTTCAACGATCCCTATGCTGCACGGAGACCAACGCCTACGGCGGCAAAAACACCATCTTCGGCCACCTCTTAGACTAAAATATTTAGGTCAAAGACAAAAATTCTAGTACCCGATTTTGGAATAGAGGAATATACATATATTTAAAAATTGAACTCGACTCCATCAGTATTACAAAATATTATCCAAGCTGTCCATTTCAAAACTACCTCAAACATAGTCTTAAAGGAGGAAATATGTTTTGGGTTCAACTTCGACTTAACACTTTACATTTATATCCAAAATCAAGAAGTTTGGGAATAATTTTGAGAGAGAATTCTCATCACATTGTTGGTTCATGTGCCATACTTCATGTCTACCCCTAATAATGACTGGATACACAGTTAAAATTACATTTCATTTTACAATTACAACGCAAGGACTACCTTGACTACCAGACCCGACTTCAACCTGTAGGGTCAAGGGATATAACAGGATATATTACACAGTTGAGCTGCTACAACTAATGTTTGTTGTTGCAGACCACTTAAAAAACATTCCTTTGCCATTGCTTCGAATAGTATCTATATAGTGCGTAGATACAATACTCTAGAAACTTGATTAAAATCATAGTTAATATCTTTACACTGCTATGACACTAGCAAAATCTAGTACAGTTATTAAAATATTTACCTGAATGTCCTTACATTTGCTATGATAATTGAAAGTCTAGTACAGTTATTAAAAGATTCATCTGAATATCTTTACATTTGCTACGATATTTGAAAATCTAGTACAGTTATTAAAAGATTCATATGAATATCTTTACATTTGCTATGATACTTGAAAGTCTAGTATAGTTATTAAAAGATTCATCTGAATATCTTTACATTTGCTATGATATTTGAAAATCTAGTACAGTTATTAAAAGATTCATCTGAATATCTTTACATTTGCTATGATACTTGAAAGTCTAGTATAGTTTTTAAAAGATTCATCTGAATATCTTTACATTTGCTATGATACTTGAAAGTCTAGTATAGTTATTAAAAGATTCATCTGAATATCTTTACATTTGCTATGATATTTGAAAATCTAGTACAGTTATTAAAAGATTCATCTGAATATCTTTACATTTCCTATGATACTTGAAAGTCTAGTATAGTTATTAAAAGATTCATCTGAATATCTTTACATTTGCTATGATACTTGAAAGTCTTGTATAGTTATTAAAAGATTCATCTGAATATCTTTACATTTGCTATGATATTTGAAAATCTAGTACAGTTATTAAAAGATTCATCTGAATATCTTTACATTTGCTATGATACTTGAAAGTCTAGTATAGTTATTAAAAGATTCATCTGAATATCTTTACATTTCCTATGATACTTGAAAGTCTAGTATAGTTATTAAAAGATTCATCTGAATATCTTTACATTTCCTATGATACTTGAAAGTCTAGTATAGTTATTAAAAGATTCATCTGAATATCTTTACATTTGCCATGATATTTGAAAATCTAGTATAGTTATTAAAAGATTCATCTGAATATCTTTACATTTGCTATACTTGAAATTCTAGTATAGTTATTAAAAGATTCATCTCAATATCTTTACATTTGCTATGATACTTGAAAGTCTAGTACAGTTATTAAAAGATTCATCTGAATATCTTTACATTTGCTATGATACTTGAAAGTCTAGTACAGTTAATAAAATATTCATCTTAATATCTTTACATTTGCTATGATACTTGAAAGTCTAGTACAGTTAATAAAATATTCATCTGAATATCTTTACATTTGCTATGATACTTGAAAGTCCAGTATAGTTATTAAAAGATTCATCTGAATATCTTTACATTTCTATGATACTTGAAAGTCTTGTACAGTTATTAAAAGATTCATCTGAATATCTTTACATTTGCTATGATACTTGAAAGTCTAGTACAGTTATTAAAAGATTCATCTGAATATCTTTACATTTGCTATGATACTTGAAAGTCTAGTACAGTTATTAAAAGGCTTTCCCGAATATCTTTACATTTGCCATGATATTTGAAAATCTAGTACAGTTATTAAAAGGATTATATGAGTATTTTTACAGTTTCTATGATACTTCAGAATCTATTACAGTTATTAGAAGATTTACCTGAGTATCTTAACATTTGCTATGATACTGGAAAATCTAGTACAGTTATTAAAAGGTTTATCTGAATATTTTACATTTGCTATGATACTTGAGAATCTATTACAGTTATTAAAAGTTTTATCTGAGTATTTTTACATTTTCTATGATTCTTGAGAATCTCTTACAGTTATTAAAAGGTTTATCTGAGTATTTTTACATTTTCTATGATACTTGAGGATCTGTTACAATTATTAGAAGGTTTATCTGAGTATTTTTACATTTACTATTATACTTGAAAATCTAGTAGATTTTAAAAGTCTTTACATTTGCTATAATACTTCAAAATCTTGTGCAGTTATTAAAAGGTTTACCTGAATATCTTTACATTTGCTATACTTGAAAATCTAACACAGTTATTACAAGTTTTACCTGAACATCTTCATATTCGCTATGATATTTGCAAATCTATTGCAGTTATTAAAAGGTTTACCTGAAAATCTTTCCATTTGCTATGCTTTATATAAGTTACAAGTTTTACCTGAACATCTTCATATTCGCTATGATATTTGCAAATCTAGTGCAGTTATTAAAAGTTTTACCTGAAAATCTTTCCATTTGCTATGCTTTATATAAGTTATTATAAGTTTTATCTGAATATCTTTATACTCGCTATGATACTTGCAAATCTAGTGCAGTTATTGAAAGGTTGATAGTACACAAAGCAAGAGAAACACAGTTCAAATTATGCCAATTTTAACTAAGTCCTAATAGTAAATTAAAAATAATTTTTGAAATATAAGAAAAAGCACAGTGTGCGAAGATTATAGGTCGCCTTCTGCACCCAATTGTCTAACGGATTTTGTCAGTTGAAATACACAGGGAGCTGAAAATGGAACTTGCTACAAAACGCTCGAATTCTTCGCTCTGTATGAAGGACGGAGTAAATATAACTTTTACTACTCCAGCGTGATAAAAGAATTACTCATCAAGTGACGAAACACAAGCTCTCGCTCGATTCTAAATTCTTAAATTCGTTAGTTTGGTGCTCGGCTACAATGTTTCAATGTAGTAAGGGGTTCGCATTCGTGACTATTGTTTAGTTTCTTTGGACATTGCTTCTTGTCCGTAAGGGATATGAATTACGAACACAGACTCCTTAGCTATGAATTCGAGTGTTTTATTTTGTTATCTATAAAAATGGAAATGAATTCATTAGGAACTTTCGTATGTCTTTATTATAGCTTTTATTGCATTACAGTGTTTTTATTATAGTTTGTGTTGTATTACAAATTTCTTAGTTACAATATTTGCATTATATTTTGACAAGTTAGAAAATTGCATTTCGCCCTTACACATTTACGATACCCCAAGATTTGTATTCAAGGTAGGCTTACTATGAGTAAGTTGTACAAACCAAAACAAAAACAAGAAAGAAGTTCAGTAATGTCATGAGTTTACAGGATGAAGCACTTTGAGAAAATTGTTTTTTCCAACGCAAATCACGTGATGTTACCTCCCAACAGCGTTCCAGCAGATAAATGCAAGCTAAATGCTGCATTGCATTTTAAGATATGCATCTCAGATTAAGTAAATCATATTGAAATATAACAAACACCAGTGACTTTCCTCCCCGCTGTGAAAGCAAAGTACTTATTTACAGAGGTTTGTATTTCTTCATTTGGTACGTAAATGTAAGTTTGTGCGAGCGCTCACTTTTGACAGCAAGATAAAATAAAAACTTAATCTTGTATTTTACCAATTCGAAATTCTAAATTTCCTAATACTCTCTTGCACTCGTTATAATATAGTGCGAATTTGTAAAGATTCCAAGTTCACAAATTTTTTAAACGATTTGTCTTTTTTTTCATATTTCAAATGTTTATTTCAAATTTTCACTAAATGATTAACTTTCATCATTTCCTTTCATTATAGAGTTGAATGACTGGAGTATAAGTCCATCCCAATTGCAGTAAATTTTGAAAACTTTAACATTAAATACTGATTTATGTTTATAAACATAAATCATATATTCTTTCTTACAATATTGTATATCGATCTTCCTATTTGAAAATATACAGAGTCCTAGGTTAACTGCAGCAATTTCACATGTTTTGCTGAAATCTGTCATTTTAAACAGGGATTGGGATTGGGATTGGGCCTTATTCCACTCACCCACTCAATTTTTAGCTTACGGTGTAGAATTCAGATGCTCTTTAATACAATATAATTTTTTTACACGATCGTGTTTTTTGCTGTATTTACTGCTATTGTTGTTAGGCCTTGAAAGTTAGAATTCCCATACAGAAGCTTGTTGCCAGGGAAACCATTCTTCACAACACGAGACTATACTGAAATAGACCCATTACAGTGCACTTGTTACTTAGTTACCATTACAGTGCAGTTTTGCGTAGGCTTTGGCATAATGATGCTCTAAACATTGTATTTACAATTTTAAAAATATGATCGTGCAAAAATGTTGTACAATACACGTTTGTGAAGTGCATTACAAACTTTTCCTCAATTTTGTAAAACGCACTTCCCAACCTTGTATCGTAATACACTATTGTATGTCTATGGTGCTGAACAGCAACCTCGTTTGCCAGAAAAAAATTCAACTTTACAGGAGAGCGAAAAACCATTTTAATATCTAGAAAACTAAGAAATGTTCGACATAAGAGAATATTTAAATCTCTTCTTGTGAAGTTTGTATTCATACCTTGATTTAAGATATGCTTGCAGAGGATTCGGAAAATTTATTTGATAGGACTAGAGTGAAATCCCTGATCACATGTAACAGATTGAATCTAATGCACTTTCAAGACAACTTTAATCGATTTCACTATGCTGCCATCTAGCCACTGCAAAGGAAGTCACGTTATAACCCTGATGAAACTTCATTAAGTAATATCTTGCAGCAGTACTTCCATCTAGCGGTCGTTGCCGAAGAATTCATATTCGACAATGGAAATCCTAGTGATTGTTCTCTTTTATATGTTGCCATTTTATTATGTGGAAATGGACAATCTGATATGTGATCAGGAGTGAAATCTTTCGTTCATATTTTTTATATACGAGGTTCCTGTTCAACACCAGCGATATTTAAAACTCCCATTTTTGGGTATTAGTGACAAGATAGGCAAGGTAAGATTTCTGCCATTAATCAAATACATGGATAAGAAATAGGCATTGTAGAAAGTGCCCTAGTTTCGCTTCTAAAATGTGTTTTGGAACATTACGAATTTGGTTTTCCGTATTGCCTTCAATGATTGCAGTTATTGTGTTCTACTTCATGTTCCAAAGTTGTACAAAATTCTTGTAACTACATTATGTCCGATATATTTAAAAGTTAAAAAACACACTTTGTACTGTACTATGAACTGAAGTTTTTCATATGATCTGATTAACTGTGTGTTACAATTATTGTATTATATCTCCAGGCAGACCAGGTTCAAATCAAGCGCGTGTAAGTGGAATTGGTGGTGAGCAAATATGAAGTTCAAGATCACTATAACCTTATTCCACCATTATTTCTGCCTAAATCATTCATAACACATTACTGAAGTACCAAGAACTTTCCTATATTCACACTGTATTCTCAGGCTAATACACGACTCTTCACATCTTCAGGTAAAAGAACTATAAAATAGTCAGAAAAACGAACACAGACATGTCCACCATATTACAAATTATATAAATATTTCAAAATTGTCTGCATACATTTATTTCATGGTCTATGGAATTAGTTTTTCATTTCAATCTTCAGACAGAAGCGATGAGCGATCCACAACCACTTGTATACAATTGCGAAATACGCATCCACCACGAGGCATCGTATCTGTAACACAAATTAAATTATAAATCAGAATAAGGACGCGTAGTTCATTTCTATTAAATATACGAGGACAGACTCTTACAGAAATCAAACGTAACTGAGACCCGTTTAGTACGGAGGGTTATCACGAGCAATGAAAAAAATTACCGGTAGAGGAACTGTACAAGTGTTATACATTTTTAATTTATCACTTTTAAACAAATTTATACACAAATAATATAAAAACGTGCGTCGATTTCAGATTCAGATTGAGGAAGTTGCCTAGTAACGGTTATGCCTGTAGTGAAAGCAAATTAAGTTGTATTTTACATGGTCAAGATTTTTAGCACCATATGTAAGTAATAGAAAACGAAGTTGCGGTAGAAATGAATTTGACATTTCAATGAGAAAATTTCATCAACATTCGTCAGCTAATAACATTCCAAGATAAAGGAAGAAACTTTTATTAGAAGTAACATATTAGTTCGTACTCTACCCTGAAAACAGTCACGTAATAAGATAATTACATAATAATCCAGACGTTAAGAGTAAGCCAATGTTATAGTGAATTAATAACACATACAAAAATAATTAGTAATATTAATAAAACCTTTGGTGAGGCCGAGACGTAGATGGGCGGATAATATTAAAATGGATTTGAGGGAGGTGGGATATGATGCTAGAGACTGGATTAATCTTGCACAGGATAAGGAACGATGGCAGGTTTATGTGAGGGCGGTAATAGCTTAAATTACATGTCTAAAAACAATATGTATAGATAAGGTCAGTTAAAATGGAACTATTACAAAGAGATTGCACAATCAAAAAATTCGTCAAGATTACAAAACGGATTTAAAATTAACCAACTAGAGATTAGAACCTTCGGGTTCCTTAAAAGCCATAAGTAATATTAATAACAAATATAAATGCAATTAAATTAAGACAAAAATATACAAAAAATATAAAATCAGAGGAAAATATTTATGGAAACTTACAGATGTAATGTTAATAGAGCAATTTTTAAGGACTGAAAACGTTTTGCTATTCTGTAAAATTCGATCACTGGCTTCCAGTCCTTAGATTAATACCAATCTCACTAACATAGTCCTAAAAATGTAAGAAAGAGACAATGAATTATATTTTAAGTATTCGAAGAGCCCCAATGAAATGCCAGGAAATGTGGAGCTTGTCCATTTTCTCTTCAGCTTCCAATAAATTTTTTCTGTAAAAAAGTAAATGTAATTTCTTACACTGAAATTTTGCAAGTAATTCTAAACTAAATCATTTGTTAAATTTTAGTATTTTAATTGGGAACATGCTTCTTAGTTCTTTCTGTGAAAATATGTTTTGTCCGAGAAGTTTTCAAACATCAGTGAGTTCCAGCATTTAAATTACGTTCGTGTGAAATGCGTGAATTTTTCATCACTTCCTCCATGATTGGGATTTGGAATTTAGTCTATGTAAAGGAACTTCGATCTTGGAGGTACTGAAACCTCCGCTAGGGGTACCTATGTTCTGGCAACGAAACTATGGGTTAAATCCAAAAGAACTTTGAAACTTAGTTCAGTTCCACGCTGTGAATGTGACTTCCCAGAGAAATGTCCACAAATTTCCGAGATTGGTTGTTTAAAAAGAATCCTTGTACCCCTCTTCGCGCCTCACATTACGATCCTTTGCTAATTTAATTTCATCTTCTTTTATCTCCATACATTTTTGTATCATTTTACCATTAGTTTCTTCAATATCTTTTCTTTCATTTAACTATTCTTCAGTTTCCTCAATTCTTTCTTCAGATTTCTCAATTTTCTTCAGTTTTCTCAATTCTTTCTTCAGTTGTCTTGATTTATTTTCGCCTTTAATTCACTATTTCACTTCCCCCATTTCGCATCACACGTTCACACGGTTTCACTTCACTACACACTCCGCATTTCTACGATTTTTTTTAAGAAGGGCACAAGTTTCACAGAAGAGAGAGAATTAAATAAAATCAATATTGACATGAAGCAATTCTTGGGAAATCACAATCTAAATTTTGAGACAAAAGATTTCATGAGCATTCTAAGTAATACATAATGACGTACAAAATTTTGACATGTGAATAACTTTGGAAGTCAAATTTTAATTCAGTAGTTTTTGAGTTACATGAATTGCATTTTTATTTTTCTAAACTACTTCAAACGAATTTTTTATATTAAAAATTGGCATTATGTAGTCTTATCCAAATAGTTACAAGTTCACAGATAACTTAGCATGAATTTCGCAAGAGAAAAGTTGACAATGCACATGGTACATGATGCTTTTAAGAACTGTCATAAATTTAGTCTAAAGCTAAATATTTGCATTACAGCAATTTTGAATTTTGTACTTCTGAAAAGATACAAACATGCACTGAATAATTTCTACTTGCACACACGAGATTCATGTTCCCACAACTTAAGACTAGCAGAAACATTCTCAAATGAAATTTGTTTAAATTAGTCATTCACTTGCATTATCAGAAACACTCAGTTAAAAAAATAATGAACACTTCTTCAGAACCCTTCAAATTTAAAATATTCACAAAATCGAAAATTTTACACAGAATACGAAAAAACGTAACGTATAAATTTACATATAAAAAACGTTTGCTTTCCTTCTCACAGGACGGTAAAAAAATATTGGAACTATTATTGTATAATCATAAAAATAAAAATTATGCCTACAGATTAATAAACTATTATTCTGAATTTAGTATACTTGTATATATCAATTCGCATTAAGACAGTATAAGGCAAATATTAAAAATACTCTGTACCAAATAAAACTGTCATAGAAATCAACGAGAAAATGTAAAAAGTGTCACAGAATCCTGAATATTTAATCATACAGCACATCAGTTTCAGAGTATAGGAATGTTGCTTCTTACGTTTACAGAATAACATTATTAGTCACAAATTTTTATTTTCTAAAATTTAAAAACTGCTGAAATAGTAAAATAATGAAAACTATCGATCACAGTAACCAAAACACTCAATGAGACAATTAATTCGAACAATACTATTAAATCTACAATTTCTTTAAATAACATGCACATCACATATACAACACTTCATAGAATTCTTACTCTAACACACATGAAAGAAAATATCTTTGCAGTGTCGAAATTTCGAGAAAATTAACCAAATTCATGTCACATAGGAGAATACAAATTAATTTTAAAACATCACAAAATAAGCACTAAAACAAATGAAGTCCAACTAAATAAATAAAATTTACGTATTATCACTTTCTCATACGTGCCAATGTTGCCAATGTTATAAATTTAAAGACTTCAATGAAATATCGAAGTAAGCATGTGCTATCTGGATTCAGAAATAAAATTGTGGAAAATTTGATTGGTATATTATGTTACAAGATTCCTAAAAAAAAATAAACAAATTAGTGTACGATAAATGTAGAAAATTGTGACAATACAGTTAACTCAACACTTCCAAATCTTCAGACGGACATCTGGATCTAATGCTGTTTAGGCGAATGCAGTGTTACATAAAATGACAATGACGAAATAGACGATGAAATTTTCTCATTTTCATTATTGCTTTCATTGCATGTAGTTTATTAATGTGAGTTACATATTAGAATTATATAGAATTTTTAATTAAGTAACAATTATTTGGACACATTTAAAAATTTTACAAAGATTAGACACGGATCACATTATCTAGAACAATGGAAAATTCATTGCTCGCAGTTTATGGAAAATAGAACACAAAATTCGCGAAATGGATACATAAATTGAATATGTTAATAACTAATAATTATAAAGCGTTTTATAGGCTATGTACAATATGTACAGTACAAAAATTCAATTTTGTTAGGTTGAGTAGACGAAAGTTATTTTCGAATGTAAAATAATTTCAATTAAAAGTTACTTTAGAACACTTTAGACATACATAAATTATCCTAGAAATCGTGTTTCACAGTCTTATTTTATTCACGAAGTCTCTTGTTTATGTAGAGTGAACTACACAAAGCTGTCAAATGCTATAGTTCTTAAATGTATCTGTACTACTCAGAAACCTGTTAAATAAAATCGTTAATTTTTATAATTGTTATAATTTAAGAATTCATTTGGCTCTCCGAAAAAAATTTTTCGCTAACTGCATATTACACTTATAACTTTCTACGTTCCTGAACTTCTAAGATTGTCCCTCCCATGGTGTGAACAGTTGCCTGTTTTATTTGCACCAGTTGTTTCGACTAGTCTGATGTCGGACAGAACAAAAACGGACACCATTTCTCTTGCAACACGACCCTGACAATAGAACTGTCTAGACCGAAACTTTTAATATACATCAACGCTGCTGAAAATTGAACTTTCGTCTACACAACCACAATTAAAAGTATAAAATCTCTCATCTGATACTTAACTTAGTGCGACTCCAAATACATCTTCCTGAAGATCCTCTTGTTAAGGGACCGTATTATCTGTTCAGTCATACATCTCGCCTAGATTTGAGACAAGGAAAACATTTTAGAATTCAATACATGAACAAAACATAAACAGAGTGGAGGAACAGTTTGAGGCAATGCCAAAAGATTAAAACAAGATATCTGCTGTGCATCCATATTTCATGTGCTGTTATTTAACCCTTAAATTGACAAAGTATCCTATAGGATACAACAAGTTAATAGACTTTATGCTATAATTTTAATATAATAAAAAAAAATGGTAGGAAAATTAAAATTTCACAATACTATAATATTGTACAACATATAAAATATGGACATTGCGATAGTAGTTTTCTTTACAGTCCGACAAGGTTTAATAAACTAGTGTGAGAAATGAAGTTTTGCTAATTTAAGGGTTGTTTAAGTTCCTTTATATTGTCATATATAAAATAACAGCAAGTTCTTTTCATAGTAACAACAAAATAAATAGACATGAATTACAATACCGTGTGTTTTTCTGGATAAATGACATAGGGATTTAACACTGCCACAATATATACATTTTTTATAATAAAATACAAATGAATTGAATAATTAAAGGAAGAAAATTGCATCTAAATAAGAGGACTCGGGGAAGGATGCAAGAATACTTGTAGCATTACCGCGCTGAATGGCGATACCAATGCGCTGACGTAGATATTGACTGCGTCGAGGGTCCCTAGAAAGCTGCACTAAACTTCTGCCTATGGTGGAGATGAGAGCTTTGGCTTCACTACACCATGATCCAAACGTTTCAACCGCAAAAGGGACAAAAATATAATTATCTGCAAGAGGTTTATATTTATGGTGTTTACTGGTAGCGGCACTTTCTGCTGCAGATCCTGGTGTCTTAGAGGTTGAAGGGGCCAGTGTATCCACACATGTGGAATCCCAAATTAAGGATTTGCCTACACGCCACGGGACTAGAGTCAGACCATCGGGTCTCTTCTCTTGCCGTCTGAACGGCTGATACCGGAAGGTTCTAAGATGGATGGAACCCCTGAGGATGTTAATGCTCTTTTAATGATGTCATTGAGCGATGAATGACGAGAGAGACGCCCCTTACTCATGACACAACTTAAGGCATGGTGGCCATAAGAATCTACAATATTGCCACAGATACATTTATGAATGTGACAGATTTTGCAACCGAGGCGTAAAGCCACGCAAACTTTAAAGGATCTGGGATCCATAAGGGTACCGATGTTAGGGGAAGGAATTGCACGAAGCCAAGATCCTGAAACATTTTGTTGGAGAGCCAAAAAACGAGCACGATCTGTATCTGAAGAAAAAGATGACTGAAGGGACTCCTTAACAAGAGAGATTAGTATTTCATCCCAATTCTTTTGAACCGCTGGAAAAGACGGAGGATCAGAGTTATTGGAAACCTCACCCCATAAGAATCTACAATATTGCCACAGATACATTTATGAATGTGACAGATTTTGCAACCGAGGCGGAAAGCCACGGAAACTTTAAAGGATCTGGGATCCATAAGGGTACCGATGTTAGGGGAAGGAATTGCATGAAGGCAAGATCCTGAAACATTTTGTTGGAGAGCCAAAAAACGAGCACGATCTGTATCTGAAGAAAAAGATGACTGAAGGGACTCCTTAACAAGAGAGATTAGTATTTCATCCCAATTCTTTTGAACCGCTGGAAAAGACGGAGGATCAGAGTTATTGGAAACCTCACCCCATCGAACTAAAGCCTCCTGCATAAAAGGGATCTGAACCGAATCACTGTAAGAGGGAAAAATAGATTTGATTCGGTCCAAAACCCCGTGCGCAGAAGCTAAAAATGTTCCTTATTTCTTTAAGTTCCTTAATTCTGCCGTAATTAAGTTTTTCTGACATCTGAATTAACGTCAAAAAGTTAAGTTTATGTTCACAGTTCCTGATTCCTAGAAGTTTTGCAGTGAGTAAACGTAATTCAGAAATCTGCATTCAGAGCGAGCGATTCGAAAACTCACACGCCTGCACTTTGTGGCTATTCAAGGTGTATTATTGCTTGATTAACTGTTTTACAGGCTGGATTATATTATACTTTAAGTTATGTTGAAAGCTTCATGCAGTGTATGTAATACCTGGAGTTTACATGAATTAAGAATTTGAATAAAATTTAATTAAATTATTTTCGCAACTCAAATTAGTAAATCATTTAAGGAATTTTTAAACTGCAGATTGCTTACAATTTAACATCCCACGTCTTGAACATTTGAATGGCAGTTACGTATTAAAAGTTCTGTAAGTTATAGTATTGATTCAGAACTTAATATGAACGCAACCCTTTGTTCATAAAAGTGAAATTTTCACAAGTAACAAATCTAGTTTTTAGCACAGAGAATAGATTTGTTTCACACTTTGAAATTTGTAGCCCAAAACTGAAGAAATCATGATACTCTATTTTTAGAGTACCGGTATAAGAAACTCTTGCTTTCTATTAATCTGCTAACTTCAAATCTATTTTTATTTGTGTAACTTATTTCACAGTTCTCAGTTTACGAATTCAAAGCAGGGCCAGAAATTTAAACTTCAATTTCTTTACATAAATAAGTTTTGTTAAATGCACATCAAATAACATGACCAATATTATCAATTTATCAATTTCTGTAGAACTATTTTAATGTTGAATCGGATTGATCTCACTATTCTGGAATAAATTATATCGTTCTTTCTCCAAAGAATAGAATATAATGGTAATCGATTTAAGAAGTTATGTGAACTATTAACTGAACTTACCGATTGCCACTACGAGATGAAGAATGATGTTCACCATAATCTGGTCCCTTGGCGCTGATTCCCTTCTTCTAGTTTCAGAAATTTCACAGCAACAATCCTCGACAAAAATAAGTAATGTCACAATTCATGCCAAGATTATACCAAGATTTAAAATTAAATATTATACATATAAATACACACAAAAATAACCCTCGTAAGTTTTATTTTCACCGATCCTTCAAGTTACAATGGCTATTAATCTGTGTTACCTTCCACAGCATATTTGTCAAGTTTTCCTAAAGAAGTTACCGTATTAGGTTTAGTGAAATTTAATAACAGAACTTCATACACAGCTGAACACGATCTCCTTTGCAAGGCAAGTATATGTAGATCTAAATTAAAAATTTCTTTTTATCAAATTCATTAATTTCCTATATAAAATGCAACTCTCTTCAAGTCTAATTTTTGTAGTAGTATCTCCACCCAAATTCAAATATCTTGGAGCAACGGTAACAAATATAAATGACACTGGGGAGGAAATTAAACGCAAAATAAATATCGGAAATGCCTGTTATTATTCGGTTGAAAAACTTTCGTCACCTAGTCTGGTATCAAAAATCTTAAAGTTAGAATTTATTAAAGAGTTATATTACCGGTTGTTCTATATGGTTGTGAAACTTGGACTCTCACTTTGAGAGAGGAACAGAGATTAAAAGTGTTTGAGAATAAGGCTCTTAGGAAAATATTTGGGGCTAAGAGAGATGAAATTACAGGAGAACGGAGAACTGCATATATTTTATTATTCACCTGACAATTAGGAACATTAAATCCAGACGTTTGAGATGGGCAGGGCATGTAGCGCATATGGGCGAATCCAGAAATGCATGTAGTGTTAGTTGGGAGGCCGGAAGGAAAAAGACCATTGGGGAGGCCGAGACGTAGGTGGGAGGATATTAAAATGGATTTGAGGGAGGTGGGATATGATGATCGAGACTGGATTAATCTTGCACAGGAATGGACCGATGAGGGCTTATGTGAGGGCGGCAATGAACCTCCGGTTTCCTTAAAAGCCATTTGTAAATAGGTAGGCTATCTCCACACAATGAAGGAGAAGTAACACTTGACAATTAGCATGTAGGCCAGCAAATTTGTGTAAAAGTTACCGAAACGTATAAAATTTTGAAATTAAAACTTTTCATATATTTCGACCATAAACCATAAATTAGTGTGATTTAATATGCGTTAAAGGTTTTCCACACTTTCGATTAACGTGTTGTCTAATGGAAGTTCCCGTCTGATTAGCGGTAATCTTTAATTTCAACGTAAGATATATTTTTATTGCATTTGTATTATTTTAGAATATAATTTCACTCAAATTTTCTTTATTTGTAGGTATCCTTTCCTGCAGAATATAAGTGTGAACATAAGTTTACGTAAACCAAAAATTTAAGACGCATATGTACTCAAAATTTAAAAGTCACATTTCATAATGGTAAAAGTTCAGTATGGTAAGTATTTTTCACCACCACCACCACACATTTAATTACCATGAAGATATGGATCACATTTACAACTCAGCTGATTTTCAAAATCTATTTCCAGAATAACTTCCATCACCAATATTTTAACAACACTGCTCAACCATAACTAGAACACTGACACACCGCACAGACATTGACTAACATTAAGACACTGTTCACTAATTGGCCAGAAAAGTTTTGTCATGCACAGACTAATGTACTGCACTTTTACCATTGACAAATGTAAAGTGCTGACCAATTTAATTTTTTTTAGTTATCTAAAAATTTACCGAAATCATAAATTTATCGTCAAGTTCCCTCTATACCCACAATAAAATAATAAATCTCTTGAGTATTTCCCTCGAGTCATACTGACAAAGAAACGTGGCCAAATGATTTTCAAACGTTTATTTAAAAATACGAATAATTAACAAATAATATTTAAATTTTAGATTTGGTTTTCGTTGTTCGCTATAAATGGAATATTTATGTATTAAAAACTTAGCCAAGAGTGACAGTTAATCAAAACAAACTTTAAGATAACTGAAAATATTCTAGAGCAGCAGAACAGAAGTGGACGCGACCCTCCACACAAGTGACTTTAACGAGTTAAAAAGATAACTTTTGGATTGTAGTGGGTTATTACAGATATTTAAATCCCGGCCTCGGGGCACTAACATGGGTTCCCCCTCTCCAGTTTCTGCGCTTTTGTGCCTCCATTTTCATAGGAACGTACCTGAAATTTTGCCTTAGCTTTCTTCTGTTTTTTTATTTGTAAGTTCCTTTACTTTTCTCCCCATTATACACGTAATATGTGATATACAAGCGACTATGTGCAGTGTTCATTTTGTGTAGGAAGTATTGTGTTACAACTCTATCGCTGTCTTTCACCGTAACCCAGAGCGAACGTTTACACGCAAATTTCATTTTTAAATGTCAAGAACACTAGTAATGTAACAGATGTCAGCAGACAGCGGCTATGTCTGTACCTGTAGCCAGAGTAGCACGTATCCGAGGTCAGCGTCGAACGTAACCCAAGCAAGCCAGGTCTATAAAAATTATGTAGACATAGCAACGCTGTGCTTTCTAATTCTTCATCGATAATCTTTCTGTAGATGCAAATTAATTTACCTGATTTCAAGTTAACGCCCAGATATCTAAATTTGAACTGGTTTTATAATTTTGGTTAGATCTTTACACTCCGGATTTTATGTTATATTAATTCAATCATACGAGTTAATAGTGCCTACCTAAGAAGTTATCGGGGGTGGAAGCGAACAAATAAACAGATTTAGTGACTAGTGAAGAAATTGGGGATAAGAGCGATGACAGAAGTGAGGAGAGGTAGAAGTGGAGATGAAAGCGAATGATCATGATTACGTAGTGTTAGTAGAAGTTATAGTATACAAATAAGGGAAGTTTTAGACGATAGGAAGTACTTCAGTTTAAGTAAGCAATAAAAGTGGTGAGGTGACCACTAAATAGAAGGGAAAGTTTTCAAGGTGAGAGGTTAGATAGTAAATTGAGAGAATGTATTATAGTAACAGGGCTGGCAAAGATAAAACATGATGAATGCACACGTCGATGAAAGTTTCTATGTGTTAATGTAATTAGAAAGTGATGGGGAGCACGAATACAGAGATGTGGTGGCAACCCATTACTAAACAAGAGCTGTAAGAATATCATATGAACTCGACATGTTCAAGTTCTGAGATTGGTTATAATTGTTAAGAATAGTCCATCCCACATTTACCCTGATGATCATTTGGCTACAGAGCGAGAAAAATTACTGAATGATAAGTTCTACTGCGCCATTATAAATCACTAAAGGCTTACATCAGCGAGGTGAAAAGCTTCCCTTTGGGCTTCTTCGTAATAGGCGCGGAAGTAGTGGCAACATCTGAAAGACGAAAAGGGCAAATCAATGACTATTACAAAAGGAGTAGGAATATTTAAACATTATTTGTAATAGGAATATGCCGAAGATTTTTATAAGGTTAGGGAGGGTTTGGTGACTGATATTTAGGTAAAAGACAGGGGCAGTGACTGAGGTCACTGGGTCAAGCACCAGAAGTCAGTGCTTAGCCCCTTTATCAGAGGCTTGTAATTTCTGTATGCGAAGGTGAAAAGTTCTGCAATCCTTATTCGCGTAATGACAAATTCCCTCCTTACGTTTGTAGCACAGAAATATGGACTAAATGACGAGGATGTTTTGTACTATTGGCGTACAAACCTGCTCGTTGATATTATGCTGTGAACAAATGACAATTTGGACTAGATGCCGGCAGAGCTTGGACATTGTTCACATCCCGTTTCTAGGAGTTCCCTCATTTTCTAAACTATCCTGGTAATTTTAAACGTGCTACCAGATGATGTAGCCTAGTTTATTTACCAAATTACTTTTAACTGATTATTTTACTGCTCTTTATCAACTGCTATGGCTATCTAGCATCTGAGTGAGCGGAAGGTGGCAATGCCAACGAAATGAGTCCAGGGTCCAGCGTCGGAAGTTACCCAGCATTTGCTCTTAATAGGTTGAGGGAAAACCGTGGAAAAAACTTTAACCAGGTAACTTGGCCCAACCAGGATTTGAAAACGGGCCCTCTCGTTTCACGGTCAGGCAAGCTAGCCGTTACTCCACAGCGGTAGACCCGAAAAATTGTTAGATCTGACGTAACTCTGCGATATAAATTACAATTTTGCAATTTATGTGAGAACACATGTCTTCTTGAAAGATTCATAATTTACATTTAAATACAGATATATGGATTTATTGAGTAATATTATGCATACAGATTTTATATTATCATAATTTTCTCTAAAATTCAATGCACAGGTCTTCTGACCGTACGTGCTTTGTACCTAAAAAGTCCTATTTTGTAGGTTTCACCCCCCTCACCTATGATTATATCCAACCACTCTCTAAAAGAACACACACATTAAAATGAAAATTATAAGAAAGAAGGTTAAAGATATTTCATGTCCTTACCTTACTGAATTCCGGACCTCACGTTCTGCTCCACTGGGTACGTTGCACCAATACATTTCAGTGACTGCACTAATGGCAGGCCACGTACTTTAGCCAGAGCCTTGTAGACGGAAGTTACGTGAAGTACATGCTATGAACAAACACGTAGGCACTTTGAGTATTACAGAGTTAGAACTGAGTCTCAAACTAGTAAATTCATACACAATAATTTCATTATAACTCATGTCGTTTACCTGTTCGCCTGTGATTTCTAAATTCAACACCAATTATTAAAATATGAACAGAATTTGACCTCATTATAAAATCCAGTCTTCTACATTAGACACCGAATTCTTGGAGTATGGAGAGGGGGCAGTCTTAATTACTAAAAATACCAGCAATGCCCCCTTACAAGGTGCAGGATGACACGTGCAGAAATTTCTTGCACTAACAAGCATTTGCGCCTGATGGAAGGATTGCAGCTCTCGTTCCGTCCGCGTTTATCCATCGAGTTTTACATGTGCAAATGGTTCGTGTCACTTCTGGTTTCTTTACTCAGATAATTTTAAGTTTAGGGTTATTGTATGTTGGTTAATTTGAGAGAATTTTTTTCTGTAATTTACATTACTTTTGAGTCCACTTATTTTTGCTGTAACATAGATTCGGTTTTCGATGGATAGTTTTAATGCATGTGTTTTTTTTTATTTTTACTTATCACATCACGGCATTTCTTTTTAAAAATCTAAAGCGTTCGTGACGCCTTGTTAGCATGCACTACGGGGGCCATATTATTCTAATTTTTTTAATTGTCTCCGTGTTTCTAAATTGAAGCAGTGTCCCTGGTTTGAAGCCTATAATCTCGAATAAGTATATTTACAATTTCCGTGGTATGTTGTAATGCCACAGTTAACAGGAACAATTCATGAAGCGAGTAGTAAAATATACAAGTTAAAAGTGAAGCACACAAGTGTTTACAAAGTTCTTAAATGTTTCTGTAACCATTACATCACGCTGTGGCTTTCGGGTGACAACGGCTCAAATCTTTGTCCAGATTGAGTACTTTTATACCATGATATGATTAGTACTGAATTTCAACACTTAGAACGTGGTTAGAAATTAAAATCAATTACTTTTGGCCACCCTTCTCAACTCCTCAGAAGTACGGGAACGCGGACTTAGTCAAACCCATCGTGTGAACGCATTCAGACACGCAGAAATTCTCTTCTGTTAAAGTTGTGAACCAATAAAGAATTAAATGTTCTCCAAACTAAATTTAAGAGTACACGAACATGCCTTAATGTCGACAACACCATTTTATTTACATATCACCCAATTCAATTATGTTAGTTAAAAATTACGTAACTTCGATATCTAGGCCTACGGACTGTTGATTCTGGAGAACAGAACGACGGAGGACAATTCTGAACGTCTAGATTGTTCTCCACCTCATAAGGCGAAGGCGAAGCTTAAAGCTAAGATCCCAAGAAAGTTTAAGTAAAAACAGTCCCTTGTTACTTCTGCTGTCGACGGTGCACCGACCAAACAGACTATATAATTGGGGTTGGTTACCCATACTGTATTTTTAATTGAAAATAGAAAAGCCGACACATCCTGAAATGTACTATCTCAAGAATTTGATCTGCTAATTTTTCATTTATTATTCTACAACATGTTGATTGGCCATATCAGAGTACTTGTATTTCAATGACGTGCACATATCCTAATCGACTTTATTCTATGATTCTATTACTTCCTCATTCAAAAGGCCTATATGAAGAGAAAGGTCTACATGAATTACGAAAGATCTTGGTTTCAGCTGCCCATCATCTCTCGAAGACGAGGGGAATTTAGAGACGTTCAATATTGCATCCAGGAATACACCAAGAGTAGTCAAATGCTCCTTGCAACAAATTTTGCTGAAATTAAAAACATTTTCTGTATCTTCTCCAAAGAGAAATTCCGACTAAAGAGCTTCAATACTGCTTAATTATTATACTTTAAATAGGACTGTGGTTGCCTGCCTGAAACTGACGAAAAAGAAAGAAAAACTCGAGGAATTTAATACTTAATTTTATTATGAATCTGAAATTTAAAAATAAAACTATTCAAAAGAAAAAGTTATTAATTCGCATTTAATTTTGTTCGTCCTATTTAATAAGAAAAAAATCACGAATAATCGTATCTTCAACTAAAAAAATTTGAACGAAATTTTCATAATGGCAGAAGTGCAGCATGCTTTTTAGTTTGTCCATCACCAAGTTTTCTTACACTTACTACACCTCCACATCCTATGGTCAATTTTATCCAACACACGAATAAAAAATACAGAATACCTTCACCAAATTAGATTCTACATGCTACGTACATTTTTCCTACTATTTTACTGCACTTATGCCATTTATACAAACTGGTGGCCGTTTTAACTATTTAAGAACCTCGATGAAATTTCGAATTGCATTGAGAAATTTAAGACCAATCTCGTGAATCAATTCAATTTACTTGCTCTTTACATGCGTCGTATTAACGAACGTTCGTGGCTAAGATATTTACTAGAAATATCTATTATAACATTATGAAATACAAGCCCATAACGTAGAATGTTATTTAATAGTGTATTTAACGTGAATATAAACAATATTAATAATCTTAAAGGTATTATTTGTGGAATATTCTGGGTCGATTTGCTATCAGTTCAAACTTTAAGAAAATATGTCTGCAGAAAATGTTTAACAAAATGGAGTCCACGAGTAAAATATTGGACGTCGACACAACACGATTTTCCAGAATATTCTAGAATCCAGTGGTTCTCTAGAATGAAAGCACTTAGTCTTCTGAAATGAGAAATTACTTTAAGTGAGGACATATTCGAACTAGCTTATTCACAACGCATAGATTTTTAATATTTCCATTCTAAACTGCCGTTACCGAGACTATCACGAATTTCATTTAACTTACTGCAACAGAAAATATCTGACGTGATTCAAAGTTACAGTTATTATTGTCTTCTATTTATTTTCGTTTCTTTAAAATTAGATTTCACTTTGAAATAATACTTCAACTCCACCTGAACGAAACACTGTTACAAGTTGGAAACTCAACAGCCACCTTACCAAACCCAGGACCGTCCGCTCTCCTCTACGACGTACGTTGGACTAAATGGAGTCAACCGTTCGGTAGCACGTAGTAACGGCAAGTCATTCGGTTCAGCCAATGAGATTGCAGACGGAAATTACGTAGCCATCGCTGGTCAGGAAAATTAACATACATTTCTTATAATATAGAGTGATGAATAACTTTAAATGTGTGTATAAATTGTTGAAAATAATTTCTAATGCAAATATTTAACATTTCTGTCCGTTTGCCTTCTAAACCTCACAGACATTCAAATAATCGTAATAAAAAAAATTAAGTCGGAAGTTGATCCAATTCTAATAGCCATACTTATACATTCGATCCTTCCATATAGTACAGAAATTAACTAGCCTCATCGCCTGAACGTACTCAGGGGTGCACAAACTTATTCATCATATAAATATTAGTTTTAGTCCCTACTATTAATTTAAAAATATGAAATTCTGTATCTCCAACGTAATGGTATCAGCGCAACATGAACTTCGCTTTATTACGTTCTTAATTTTAATAAACATTTCTATCATATTTATACATTTTTTTACTGTACACTGGCGTTCAAAGATATCTGACCTACGATTTTGTGATCTCTTTCTAAGGGTACGTACACGTTGGAGCGACGATAAACGATAAAAGAAGCAGCGATGCTATATCAGAGAGAATTGAAGCATGCATTGTTATTGAGGTGTGCATATTGGAGTAACGATAAAAGCGAAGATACACGATAAAAGCAACGAAAAAGCAAAGTTCCATTTTCTTCGCTCTTGTCGTTCATATGATCTCTGATTAAGATAATATTAATCTGTATAATGACGGGTGGTTATCAATATATCCGAATATTAATCGATTTATTATTATTTCGGCATATTAAATTAATTATTGTAGATATTGACAAATTGATCAGTTGTGTATTTATTCGTCATATGTTATGTGATCACAAGAACCAATCACAACACAACGAATTTATACTATCTTTAGGATGAGAAACGGGTTTAATTTTGTACGTATTTAAGTTATGTTAACCTTGAACATAGCAGCTGATATTTCCTACATTATCTTCTTTCATTAAGTGGATGCATAGAATATCTTCTACTGATAAAACAAAATGTTCGCTTCCCGCGTCCTCGTTGCTCCGATATGAACACTTGATTCTTTGATAATACCAAAGCGTCGCTAGACCATTTCTCTTATCGTTTATCGTTGCTCCAACGTGTACGTACGCTAACTCGTTGGTCACCACATTTCGGTAATCGTGGTCGAGCCTGATCGCGATAAGTGCTAATATCGATTAGTACTGTAGTCTGTCACAACTTTTTAACAAGGATCTATACTGTCACCACTTCTCTTCAATATCTTCACATATGACATTCCATGTTTACAACCGTCACACATAGCTATGTATGCTGACGATACAGTTCTCTTTTATTCTCATCATCATCATCATCTGTGGTCATACAGCCCTTTTAGTTTAGCCTTGACCTCCTTAAGAATTGCCGCCCAATCTTCCCTCTCTAGGGCTCTCCGTCTCCTTCTCTTAATTCCTACTTTAACTAGATCATCCTGAACATCATCCAACCATCGTAGTTTTGGTCTTCCTGCTCTTCTTTTACCACTTAGCGTGGCATCTAGTAATCTTTTAGGAATATTATTATTGTCCATTCTGATAATGTGGCCCAGCCACTCCAGCCGTCTAATTTTTATATCAGTGACAATACTTGAATCTTTATATAGTTTTTGTAGTTCAGAATTGGTCCTAATTCTCCACTCTCCCTTATCATAAATAGGGCCATAAATTTTTCTTAAAATTTTCCTTTCCCACGTATTTAAGATGGTTATTGCTCGTTCAGGTAGAGTCCAGGTTTCGCTTCCAAAAGTCATAGTAACCTAAATACTGCAATCAGCACTCCTCAGACATCCTTACAGGAGCTGTCTAAATGATTCTCTGACGGGAGATTACTACTCAACATTACCAAGACAGAAGCTAAAATCTTCTCTTTAAGGCCTATTCATAATCCACCTCCTTTGGTTCTTCTAAATGAACAAGTTACATGGCTCTCTAGTCAAGAAGCTGTCAAATATTTGGGAATATTATTAGACACGAAACTCACATGGAATGCCCATATAACTCGCATTGTCACACTAACCTCTTCTAGAATTCGAAAATTATACCCTTTGGATAATAGACGTTCACAAATTGGATTGGACTGTTCAATGCTACTCTACACCTCGCTTGTACGACCTCTTTTAACTTATGCAGCGCCAGTGTGGGGGACTGCAAATAAGACATACATGCATCGCCTACAAGTTCTCCAGAACAAGTTCCTGCGTACTGCAACAAATGCCCCCTGGTTTGTAAGAAATCAACAACTGCATCAAGAATTGGGAATTCTTCCACTAGAACAGTACATCCATTCAATGTCAAAATCTTTCTTCAACAAACTTCCTGGTGTTCCTGAAGCTGTGACATATAACATTGGAGCAAGATCTTGTCAGCCATCTCGACTTAAAAGGAAACTCCCTCAAGACATCCTTCTTAGTGATACTGACGACTCTTCATAATTTAACACAGAAAATCATCATATTTTTGTTCACATAATTCACAAAAATGTTCAATTAATTAATTTAAGTTAATTAGAGGAGCCTTTAGAGCCAACCTCAGCATGATATTCTGCATGTGATATTCCATAATTTAACAGTGGTCTGTATAGCAAGTTTGCTGGTCGACCAATATTAAACATAAAAAAAACAGGATCCATTCTGTGAAGTAACAAAGTTGTTAAATATTTTGGTTACAACACCAATGACCACTGCTGAGCCAGAAAGATGTTTTTCTTTCTTTAAACGTATAAAAACGTTTTTAAGGAACACTATGTCCCAGGATCGTCTCACTGCTCTTGCAATTCTGTCAATAGAAAAGAGTATGATGTCCAAGATGGAGGGGTTTAACACCAGGGTAATTGACAAGTTCTGTAGTAGAAAGGAACGTCGTATGGATTTCATATTTCGTCACTAGGCGAGTCTCAAATTAAGATAAATACATATAAGTGTATATAGTAGGCAGGTATAGAGATTGTAGCACACTCATTATTTTGACCACCAGCCGCTACTGCATAGTTCTACCACGCAGTGGCGGCTGGTGAGCTTACCCATGTTTCCTTGTGCAGATGCTTGTCCTCGCACTGCTCGGCACACCGCCTCTCCGCGTCCCGCTGCTGCTCTTGCTGCATGTACAGCTCACTCTTCAGCTTCGCCAGCTCCTCACGCTCCTCGCGAAGCTCCTCCTCCAGCCTGAGGCACCTCTCTTGTCCGATATTCCAGTCTCGCTCCAGTTTGAGGCGCAGCTCCCGCTCCTTGATGAGCTCCACTTCCAGTTTGAGCCTCAGCTCTTGCTCGCTGTCCCTCTCTTGCTTCAGCCTCAGCTGCACTTCCTTCTCCTCCCTCAGCTCCTCTTGGAATTTGAGTCGCAGCGAGTGCTCTTTGTTTCTGTCGTCCTCCAACTTCGTCCACAATTCTTGATCCTTATTTTCTTTTTCACTTAATTTGAAGTTGTCCCCCTGCTCCTCGTAAATTTCTATTTCTACGTCTTTCTCCGGTGAGTCGTCATCTTCATACTTTTGTTTAATGCGTTTCATTTCGCTCATCAAGAAACGAACCTGCTCTTCTAATTTCTGTACCCTCTGTCTGAGATGCTGCTTGGTAGTCGTGTGAGCCATTCTCTGCAGAGAAAATATACAGAAAATTAGAAAATTAAAGGGGAGAGTCGGGTGAAATTTTGGTAATTTTTAGTATTTTAAAATGAATCAGCATTCTTTTATTTACTAGCAGAGAAAATATATAGCAAGTTAGAAAATTAAGGGGGAAAGTCTGGTGAAATTTTGGTAATTTTTAGTATTTTAAAATGAATCAGCATTCTTTTATTTACTAGCAGAGAAAATATATAGCAAGTTAGAAAATTAAGGGGGAGAGTCTGGTGAAATTTTTCGTAATTTTTAGTATTTTAAAATGAATCAGCATTCTTTTATTTACTAGCAGAGAAAATATATAGCAAGTTAGAAAATTAAGGGGGAGAGTCTGGTGAAATTTTTCGTAATTTTTAGTATTTTAAAATGAATCAGCATGCTTTTATTTACTAGCAGAGAAAATATATAGCAAGTTAGAAAATTAAGGGGGAGAGTCTGGTGAAATTTTGGTAATTTTTAGTATTTTAAAATGAATCAGCATTCTTTTATTTACTAGCAGAGAAAATATATAGCAAGTTAGAAAATTAAGGGGGAAAGTCTGGTGAAATTTTGGTAATTTTTAGTATTTTAAAATGAATCAGCATTCTTTTATTTACTAGCAGAGAAAATATATAGCAAGTTAGAAAATTAAGGGGGAGAGTCTGGTGAAATTTTTCGTAATTTTTAGTATTTTAAAATGAATCAGCATGCTTTTATTTACTAGCAGAGAAAATATATAGCAAGTTAGAAAATTAAGGGGGAGAGTCTGGTGAAATTTTGGTAATTTTTAGTATTTTAAAATGAATCAGCATTCTTTTATTTACTAGCAGAGAAAATATATAGCAAGTTAGAAAATTAAGGGGGAAAGTCTGGTGAAATTTTGGTAATTTTTAGTATTTTAAAATGAATCAGCATTCTTTTATTTACTAGCAGAGAAAATATATAGCAAGTTAGAAAATTAAGGGGGAGAGTCTGGTGAAATTTTTCGTAATTTTTAGTATTTTAAAATGAATCAGCATTCTTTTATTTACTAGCAGAGAAAATATATAGCAAGTTAGAAAAGTAAGGGGGAGAGTCTGGTGAAATTTTGGTAATTTTTAGTATTTTAAAATGAATCAGCATTCTTTTATTTACTAGCAGAGAAAATATATAGCAAGTTAGAAAATTAAGGGGGAGAGTCTGGTGAAATTTGTCGTAATTTTTAGTATTTTAAAATGAATCAGCATTCTTTTATTTACTAGCAGAGAAAATATATAGCAAGTTAGAAAATTAAGGGGGAGAGTCTGGTGAAATTTTGGTAATTTTTAGTATTTTAAAATGAATCAGCATTCTTTTATTTACTAGCAGAGAAAATATATAGCAAGTTAGAAAATTAAGGGGGAGAGTCTGGTGAAATTTTGGTAATTTTTAGTATTTTTAAAATGAATCAGCACGGACGATATGTTTTTTCCTAAAATAGTTTTAGTAGGTTATTTTACGACGCTTTATCAACTTCTTAGGTTATTTAGCGTCTGAATGAGATGAAGGTGATAATGCCGGTGAAATGAATGCGGGGTCCAGCACCGAAAGTTACCCAGCATTTGCTCATATTGGGTTGAGAGAAAACTCAACCAGGTAACTTGTCCCTACCCGGAATCGAACCCGGGCTACTTGATTTCGCGCTAACCGTTACTCTACGAGTGTGGACCTAAAATAGTTACTTCACACAATTAAGCCTACACGCAAGCAAAAACACATTTTTACCTAATTTTGAAGAAGAAAAGAAATGCTATGATAGATGTTTTTCGTTTGTTATCTCACCTAAAATTTATTGCATTAAACAATCTTCCAGCTGTTTAATTTTATAATAATAATAATAATAATAATAATAATAATAATAATAATATCATCATCATAATGCTAATAATAACAATAATAATAATTTTTATTTATTTATTTATTTATTTATATTTAATGTGCTGTACAACAGCCAGTGGCCAATTACAGTTCAGCACAAAGACAATATAACAAAACTATTAGCAATGATATAATAGTACATTATGGAACGAGCCTATAATGATAGTAATTAAGAAGCGAGTATGGATGTTTATGATTTTCATACGAGCTTCTTAATTACCATCATAGGCGAGTTTCATACGACTTTTTATGCTCGACCATATTTCTAACTTGAAATTATTCAGATGTAACTTATACATTTTATTCGTATCTGACAAGATCGGAAGTGACTTTGTTCTAGGTCGTGAATTGTGAGATGTGCGCGAAAGTATTGATTTTTTCCGAGGAACAATAATGTCATTGACCTTGTGTAACCCCTTTAAACTTGGTATAACCTTGATTATTGCATTTGACATTGAAAAACGAGATGACAAATTGAATTTATTTGAATATTATTTACAATTAACGCTAATCATTATAGTAACAGAACATAACCTTCTGCGACAGTATTGGATTTCCAGCCTCCGTGACTTTTCGCTAATTCTCTTTCGATTGCATATCCGAGAATAATCGATACTTGCGGTTTTATAACGGTACAAACCTGACTTGTTATTGGCTGAACACCTGTAAGCTGAGTTGTCATTGGCTGAAAACACCTGTACTTTAATGAGTAGGTGTACTTTAATGACATGCATTAAAGGACTGCTACCAGGTGTATAATTACTACATTTCGGCATGGTCGAGCATAAATTAAAATAAAGTACAATGGAATAATTATTATTAAAATAATGCCAATTAAATAAAATGATAATTGCAAATGAAAGAATGTAATCTTACAAATGAAGAATGGAATCATATAAATGAAGAATGGAATCATATAAATAGTATTACAAATATATACAAGATGACGAGAATATTATAATACGTATCTAAACAAAAGGCATAAATTAATAACAACTGACATAAAACTCAAAAAGTTATACATTAAATGGATCAAAGTTCAATCCATGCAAATTAGCATATTTTATACATCTGCAGACCGGAGAGAGAGAGATTTTGAATTTCTATTACAAAAAAATTATGAAATCTTAAACCCTTAGCAGGAATACGAAGACTGATATTGCTCATGAATGATTCGCAATCAACATCACCCTTAATAACTTTACAAAAAAAAAATAGTAATAATCAAGATCTTGACGTCTGGTAAATAAACTACAGCAATTAAAATATTTGCAGTTAATCTCATATTTATAATCGGAATTAGGTATAAATCTATAAGAACACAAGGAAATAAATTTTCTTTGAATATTCTCCAATTTAGCCGAGTCAGTGGAAGTAATGAAGTTCCACACAACAGATGCATATTCAAGCTTGGATCTAACCAACGTATAGTATAAAATTAATAGACTCATAGGAGTAGAAAAGTAATAATAATAATAATAATAATAATAATAATAATAATAATAATAATACAAGATACTGAGAACTGAGAAGTATCGGTATAGAGATATACTGTAACTTAAATGTAATGGATAGGCCTACGTATTCAATTTCACAACTACAGTAGATTTTGTTTTCTACTACCTAACCTTATTTCGAGAAGATTATGCAACCCTTCTAGCTATTACACACTCATTGTATAATAATTTTATACAACAGTCCACGTGATATTGGCAATTAATTTTTAAAAATTTCACAGATTAGAAGTACAATATAAATAACTTGTTTACCTTCATAGAAGAGATATCGTTAATTCACGAAGCAGGGAATATCTTTAAGCTGTGTATTGACTTTAGGTGATGCATTCACACAATCAAGACTAAAAAAAAGCTCAGAAAAATATTAATAACGTTATTGGTATATTTCGTTTGTTTCAATTTTTACTTCAGTGCTTTTGTTTATGCAAATGACAGATCGATCTGAATTCCCGCGTGCTCTCTGCCCTCTTCTGTCGACAAATCCAGCTGTTATCGATTGAAGTCCACGGTCATCCGAGTTTTATGTCTCGTATATCGGCAGAGCGCTTGCTTTTGGTGTTGAACAGCTCTTGTTTGGTTCCTGATCACGGCCACAGGCAACTGAAACCTTCACTTCCGTATACAATACTTTCCCGCTTTTATTTATTTGCAAGCCATACCCATGCGCTTCGCTGCACTTGTTACAAATAAATATTATTGACTTAAATCTATTATATTTTCAAATACAACTTTGTTTGTTATTATTAACGTATTACTTAGCGAAAAATTATCTTATTATAACTTTTAAATAGTTCGCTCGTGAATTATTTTCGTAATTGAATCGGTATATTTTAAAAATTCATTTTCATTCATTCATTTATTAGGGTAGGTACACGTTGGAACAACGATAAACGATAAGAGAAATGACCTAGCGACGCTTTGGTATTATCAAAGAATCAAGTGTTCATATCGGAGCAACGAGGACGCGGGAAGCGAACATTTTGATTTATCAGTAGAAGATATTCTATGCATCCACTTAATGAGAGAAGATATATAGAAAGTATCAGCTGCCAAGTTCAAGGTTAATATAACTTAAATACGTACAAAATTGAACCCGTTTCTCATCCCAAAGATAGTATAAATTCGTTGTGTTGTGATTGGTTCTTGTGATCACATAACATGGGACGAATAAATACACAACTGATCAATTTGTCAATATCTACAATAATTAATTTAATAAGCCGAAATAATAATAAATCGGTTAATATTCGGATATATTGGTAACCACCGGTATTTATACAGATTAATATTATCTTAATCAGAGATCATATGAACGACAAGAGCGAAGGAAATGGAACTTTGCTTTTTCGTTGCTTTTATCGTGTATCTTCGCTTTTATCGTTACTCCAATATGCACACCTCAATGACAACGCATGCTTCAATTCTCTCTGATATAGCATCGCTGCTTCTTTTATCATTTATCGTCGCTCCAGCGTGTACGTATCCTTATATTCCATAGATCTTACATGAGCTCTGAAGCTTTAAGAAGTGGAACAAGTCAAAATTTTACAACATTACAATTACAAAGTTTTACAGTTTTACAATTTTCTGCAATTTTTTTTACAATATTTTGGCGAGATGTAGTGAGATGAGGTGAGGTCCGAGGATTCGCCAAAAGATTACCCGGCATTTGCCTTTTGGTTGGGGAAAACCTCGGAAAAACCCAACCAGGTAATCAGATTAAAGGGGTGGAATGAAGTGATGCCGAGAACTCGCCATAGACCATCCGGCTTCAGTCCCACGGCTGGGGAAAAAACCTCGGAAGAAACCATTCAACGAGACCAAAGGGGGATCCAACCCAAGCCTGAACGCAGCTCCGGATCAGCAGCCCAGCGAGTCTGCCGGCTGAGCTACATCGATGGCTCTACTAAAAATATACAATACATAGCCAATCAGATTATTAAATTTACAAACGCAAACGATCATTCATCAGTTGAGCTATATGTATAATACAAAACAATTCAATTTAAGGCATAAACAATTCAATCAGTTGTGATAGGCCTATACAGAAATTGATAATACATATCATGCAAACTACTTCAAATTACAAACACAAACAATTTATCAATAGAGCTATACAGTTTACTATTCAATTTAAAGCATATACAATTCATCGGCCAAAGCTATACAAACATATACAATACAAAGTAAACAGATTAATTCAAGTTACAAGCATACTTTCATTAAGCTATACAAATTTGTACAATTACTATCAAATAGATTAATTCAATTTATAATAATAAACAATTCATCATAAACATAAAATTAAGTTTGTTGCTAATTTCTGTTACATAGGAATATACAGAATGTTAAAAAGTATCCAATATTTTAGGAGGTGAAAACCTCAAAACAAGAAAAATGTCTAATAAACATGGGTCCTACAACACATACTTTCTGAGATCTGAACACTTGTTCATAGGAGGTGCCTATTTATATTTCAATTTGTATAATCATATTTTTGTAAAAGGCAAGGGTCCGGTGCTGCCCGACTCTCCCCTATATTTGTATAGTTTTGGCCGATGAATTGTATATGCTTTAAATTGAATAGTAATCTGTATAGCTCTGTTGATAAATTGTTTGTGTTTGTAATTTGAAGTAGTTTGCATGATATTTATTATCAATTTCTGTGTATCACAACTGGTTGAATTGTTTATGCCTTAAATTTAATTAACTTACTTGTTTTGTATATTAAATAAATAAATAAATAAATAAATAAATAAATAAATAAATAAATAAATAAATAAATAATGAGTCACCACATTTATAAAACAAAATAGTTACACATGAAATACGTTTATTTTAAAGTGAAATGCATAGAAAATGAATTATATTTTTTATCTCTAAAACCCGAACTGATGGAACATTTTGCGTGTTATTTTTAAATTCTGGAGGTCGAAATTAGTAAGAATTTGTTAGTTTTATATCTGGCGCATAATGACTGTTGACCAGTGTTATCAGAGAATCAACCATTATGCAATATATGAGCCGTTCAAAACAGAAGTGGTGTAAGTCAAAAATGGGTAATGAGGGTTAAAGTAAATATTCTGTAAAATACAGCGCAAAGTAGCAATTAATATTCATTTTATTTAAACTATTATCAGTCAGTGGATAGCAAGAAGAATATATTAATTGCTACTTTGCGCTGTATTTTACAGAATTTTACTTTAAATCTCAATACCCAATTTTGACTTACACCACTTTTGCTCTGAACGGCTCATATATTTCCACATCTTATATGTTTTAAATGTAGGATATACTGTCTGTATGACAGCAGAAACAAAAGACGTTAAACGAAAGGGAAGTATTTTTTTTGGAGAGCATTGCAGCTACGTGATCCGGTCAGGCATCAATCACTCATAGTAATTTTAATCACGTGTTTCTATTTACGTTGGTTTTTCTTATGAGTGGAGATATTAGGAATAAATTATTATAATTATTATTATCATTATTTATTTATTTATTATTATATTTATTTATTTACTTATTTATTTATTTTTATATTTATTTATTTTTATGTTTATTTATTTTTATATTCATTTATTTTATACTCATTTATTTTTACATTTATTTATTTATTTATTTAACCTGGTATAGATAAGGCCATCAAGCATTCTCTTCCCCTCTATCAGGGGATTACAACTACAATATTAAGAATACAATTACAATTATAATTACAATTAATATTAAATTTACAAATACAATAAAAATCAAAGTACTAAAAGATTAACTGATTAATATAAGCTAGACAGTTTATTGTAAAAGTTAAGAAGAGAGAAGCATTTCTCTTATTGATTAAGTAAAAATTAAACCTTCTCTACGCAGTAAGAAAATGCTTAATAAGTTTGCTTTTGAACGCTACTAAATTCCGACAGTCTCTGATGTCACTGGGTAGGGTATTCCACAAGCGCGAGAGCGAGATTGTGTATGATGATGAATACGATGATGTCTTATGTGTTGGTATGGCTAGTATGCGGCTATTTTGCGTGCGTGTGAAGAGATTATATGATGACAGGTAACTGAAACGGGAGGCAAAGTAGGTAGGTGTAGAAGTGTGAAGGACTTGGAAAAGGACAACAAGAGAATGAAAATTTCTACGTTCGTTAAGCCGTAGCCAGTTTAGAGTTTGGAAGGATGGGGTAATGTGGTCAGCGCGACGGACATCGTAGACGAAGCGAACACAAGAATTATGAACACGTTGTAATCTCTTTGCGACTGGTTGACATTGAAGTCAATCAGTAGAAAATCACAATAATCAAAGTGGGGCATTATGTGAAAGCAATATTAGTATAAGTTGGCCACCATGTTAGAAGCACTTGTAGAAACGGAAATTATTTTATTGCCCTTTTACGAGTCTATTTGGAGGGGTTGAAACAGGTTCGCGGTATGAATTCGCTTGAATTTGCCTGATTTTAATTTAGATGCGTATTTCTTTCACTGTGAGCTTTAATGACATTACTGTACTTTATATTTTGCAATAGACCATCCAGTCAAAACCGCTTATAGAATCGGAAATTGTTTTATTGCCCATTTCGGTTCCATTTGGAGAGGAGAAACAGGTTCGCCATAGGAAATCGCTTCAGTTTACCATAATATTTCCATGGTAGGCTATGTATTATTTTAAAGTGTGCTTTAATGATAATATTCAAAGTACGAATAGTTTATATGTGCGGATTTGAAGGTGGTAGCATTGCTTCTTGGAATGCAATTAGGCTACACAAAATGTTGCTGCTTTCTGTGTGAATGGGACAGTCACGTTCGAGATAAGCATTATATGACCAACACTACAATCACTAGAGCCAGGGAAGAAAAATATTATACATCAATCCCTTGAACCTCAAAGTAATAGTAATATCCGTTACAAGAGCGGTATGTTGACGTTTTCATGGTCGAGGAAAAGATTGAAAAAGCGAAACGTAGTTGAGCTTTTTTAATTTCCGAGAACATGAAAACAAACATACCGCTCGTGTGTCATACGTATTTTGTGCGAAGATCGTTTATTACATACCTGAAAGACGAATTTCTAATTAGTTGCAATGAAATCTCCATGTTGGTTTCTGTTTAATGACGCCAACTTCGGAACACCAAAATATCTTTCTTCAACATTGTTGCTGTAAAATGTTTTCTGTGTTTACTATACTCCAGCAGGCCGTGATATACGTCTATATTTTTTTTCCCCCAGTCTATAAATGCGAACTTAAAACAAACGGTAAGGTTATGTAATGATTTATTTTCATTTTAATATTTTAACAATATTATTTATATAACATATTGCAGTAATAACATCGACATCTAGAATCTCGTTGATTTTTTCACGGCTTCCTTAATGTTACTTGTATCAGGAATGCAATAAGTTTCGTGGAGTAGTAGACTTTACTTAATTTTTGCAAATATTCAAAAACAATAATTAACATTGCAATTTAGGTGAAATTGCAGTGGTAAGTTTCCAATTTATAATTATTACTATGTTAAACGTCTCTAAAAATAATATGTTAAAAGCCTAAAGCAGTAAAATGAATGTCGCGCTTAAGCGGTAAGAAGAGGGAAGTTGTTATGTGTATTACGTTGGGAATACTGAATGTGGTATTTCACACTTACCGCGTATTGGTTCTGTGCGGAAAACAAGCAAATACGCACGATCTCGCACAAAGTAATTCTACCCTGTTTGCACATTAAGCTAGGGTTAATGAAGAATTTTGTTAAAGGGATTAATAATGAAACTGAGGTATTTTAACGTATCCAGGAAAATTTTTCTGCTATTAGTGACTCAAAAACAAAAGAGAGTTTTCAATGGACCACAAATTAGAGAAATAATGAAGGACAATCACTTCGAATCTTTGTTGGAAGAAAAAGAGAGAGCCGCTTGGATTGCATTCAAGGAGGTTGTATTAAATTTTCTGGGTAATCGTGGAAGTGAGAATTATGAAGAACTATTGTTGGCGTATGAAACTATGGGTTGTAACATGTCCCTGAAAATTCACTTCTTTCACTCCCATCTTGACTTTTTTCCCCGAGAATTGTGGCAATTTCAGTGATAAGCATGGTAAGTGCTTTCATCAAGAAATTTCAACTACGGAACAAAGACGTCAAGGACAGTGGAGTACCAATATGCTAGCAGACTATTTTTGGACTTTAGCTCGTGATGTACCTGATGCCCAGCATAAAAGAAAATGTAGAAAAAGAAAGCTGTACTCTTCTTAACAGTGAATATTTAACCTTATTGTCATTGTGTAAAGCAGTATTTTGAATAGATATAAATTCGAAAATTTCTCAAAAACCGTAACAAACAACTGTTTTTAATTGTCATATTCGTATTCAGGAGATTCAAATTATGTAGAAAACATGTAGCACATGCCCAGCGCAAAAAAAAAAAAGTTAAAATTTGTTACGCAGTGTAATATAACATAAACAATAATACAGATCCTCAGCATTTACATCTTTCTGCATCTATAACTTTGATCTTTATTGTGCCACATGTATTTGTAAAGTACCCTAGCTAGAAAATGTATTGTCACAGACTTCCTCTGCAGCTGTTTACATATAAATATTTTTTTATAAAAATATCTGTTTATTCTTCAGGTTTTCTTCGTTCTTCGAAAGAAAGACTCTCAAATATCTTTCCTGCACTTATACCATCGCACACTAACACTGATTTACTCATGGGTCCATATGAATTACATACCGGGTAAGTTTATTATATTATGTTATATTATATTATATTATATTATATTATATTATATTATATTATATTATATTATATTATATTATATTATATTATATTATATTATATTATATTATATTATATTTTTTTATCTTCAGTGAATATGGTATATTATAACATTTGTCGGAATACATTGTTGTCTTCAATATGATTTTAGATTTTTTTAACAATATTATGTAAAAACACATGTCAAACTGTCTTACACAAAATAAAATTTAATACAATTTTGAAATTTAAATTAAACAATTATATTATATTATATTATATTTTTTATCTTCAGTGAATATGGTTTATTATAACATTTGTCGGAATACATTGTTGTCTTCAATATGATTTTAGATTTTTTTAACAATATTATCTAAAAAAAACATGTCAAACTGTCTTACACAAAATAAAATTTAATACAATTTTGAAATTTAAATTAAACAATTATATTATATTATATTATATTTTTTATCTTCAGTGAATATGGTTTATTATAACATTTGTCGGAATACATTGTTGTCTTCAATATGATTTTAGATTTTTTTAACAATATTATCTAAAAAACATGTCAAACTGTCGTACACAAAATAAAATTTAATACAATTTTGAAATTTAAATTAAACAATTATATTATATTACATTATATTATATTATATTATATTATATTATATTATATTATTATATTATATTACTAGCCATACCGTACCCGTGCGCTCCGCTGCACCTGTTAGAAATAAATATAAAGTAATTACATAATTAAAATAGGACGTTTGATCCAGGGAACAACTTTTACAACAGCGCAAGATAATCTGCTTCGCTCATTACCCAATTTTTTTTTGCATTGCATTTATTGCATATATATTTTATGTATTTTAACACGATTCAATTGAGCATAGTTAAAATTTGAATTATAAAATAATGGATTGCTATGCTAACGTACTATTACTGCATACTAAATCAATACACTCTCGTTGTTCGTTAATTCTCTGAGATTAAAATAAGTGTACATAAATATTATTTTAAGAAATACAGAAAACGAATGTACAAAATAGCCGATCAAATTTTCTGTGCAAAAGAAGCTATTTTAATCTTACCTGTCCTCGATTTACTCAGACGTTATTGTAATAACGTTATAGCATTATGTCCATCTAGAGAAACTACACTTTCCAATGGTGAAATAATAATTAATTATACAAATCGGTTAATTTAGCTTCTGATATTACTTCATACAAATACAGAAACATTCTCTGTAGGCTATGTTTAATAGCTTTCGATTGTTGATGTTCAAGGCCCCTGTTTCGATTGTTGTTGTCCAAGGCCCATTATAGACGAAGCCATTTGTTCTTAATTCATTGCACCGTCTTAGATGGCGTTATTTTAATTTTAAAACTCACTTATTTCATTAAATATCAGTCCTATCAAAATTTTGTAAAGAATAAAACTTATCGGAAATCATTTTTAAAGAAACTTTTGTTATGTAATATTTTTCACAAAAATCAATAATAAGCGAGATATTTCGATTTATTTAATTCAGGCCCCCTTATAACCCTCCTTTTAAATAAAGTATTTTAAATGCCATATAGCCTAAAATCTAAGTTACAACGAACTTAATTTATATTCCACTTTTCATATAAATCGGTTCAGCCATTATCGCGTGAAAAGGTAACAAACATACAGACAGACATACAAACAAAAATTTCAAAAATGCTATTTTCGGTTTCAGGGTGGTTAATTATGTATGTTAGGACCAATTATTATTTGAAAATCGAAAATTACCCGAAAAATTTCGGCTACAGAATTATTATTAGTATAGATATTATATTATATTATATTTCAGGCGCACAGGGTGTTATTGTCGCATATCTCAATTCAGTCGCACATGTGTTTATGCACACATACTACATGTTGTCTGCGATGGGACCCAGGTTACGTAAATATCTTTGGTGGAAAAAGTACATCACTTGGATACAACTGGTAAGACAATTGCTAATGCTAGAGATAATCCTAGGAGTGAAAGTTCATCTCACACACCTATAAGCACTTACATTCTTAATATTTAATTTATGCTTTAAGGCTAGATCCTGCCTGTTGGCATATCTTCTGAAGAATGCATGGTATTTATTCGTATGCTACTTTGATCTTTCTTGCTTCTCGATTTATATGCTGAAACTTACTTTGATATGCTTATACTCATCACTATTTCGAAATGAGATTATCATTTGTCTCTCCGGTTTGTATTCACGATGAATTTTTCTCATATTTGGTATAATTGAAGACCTTCCCAGAAAAAGGATCTGGCAACAAATTAATGAATGTGTGACTTCGGAAGAAAATGTAATTTTGAAGCATTCATTTATAACAATAAATTATCGCATCCAATAGCTGAAAAAACTTGTATCCTCGGTTAATCTAATGGTTCTGCTGGTAAATGTAGGCCCAACGAAATACGTCAGAAATTATATTCCTTTCTCCTGGAACGTGTGTTATAGATTTGTTGGTTACATTCTCATTTCGGGTAGGTCTTCAGTTATACGAGTCAGTTGAACCGGAAAAGGAAGTCGTAAAATATCTATATTTATCATTTGAACTGGTAATGGAAATTACGGGAGAACGGCTGAACGGATTTTAATGAATGGCCCGTCATTTTGAAGCTTGGCATCCAAGGATTTTCAGAAAAATAGTAACTTTCAATGAAGCGTTATTTTCCTACATAATTTTCCTATTTTCCAAAATCCATCTTTCGTCAGTTTTGAAAACTGATTGCATTTCAACAGTCGGCCGTGATTTCAGAGTAAAACAAAACACACACTACAATAAACAATAGGCTATTACACGAAAGCCATGACCTGCAGGATTGCCGACATATTTAGAGTTCAAATTCAATTGGTTATTAAAAACTTCAAGACTTGCTAAAATAATTTACAGGTCTGATTTTGCGGTTGTAATTTTCTGAGTACAGCTGTATTTTGGATATTAAAATCTACAAAACTTGAGTTAGTTTGATAACATTATTACCATTAGAAATGAAATATTATTATAGTTAATGCCATGATGTGACTATTTTTAATTAGAGTAAGGGAGGGGATTGTCGGATAGGTCTGGTAATGTCGGATAATCTCGGATAACATATTTCTTTTCCATCGAATGGTGCAATCTGATGTGAAAATAATGCATTACGTTCTCTACAAGTAGACGAACATCTGCATGAATAGCCATTACTGTTGAGTGCTTCACTGTTTGTGAATAGCGTGTTTTCAACGTGACTGCAAAAAAAAAAAAAAAAAAAAAAACTTTTTGAGGGTAAGTAATGTGATTTATTCGTTACAAGTTATTCTTATATTTACACAACATGGTATGCACTGTTTGATATACCATAGATAAGGCTTCTTAATTCTCTAATTGCAGAAATGCTATCGACAACATGTTTCATGCAGCTGGCTTGTTTTACTGTTTGTGAAGAGTCGGCCAATGTCGGATACTAGCTGAGGGCAATGTCGGATAGTAGCCGAGGGCAATGTCGGATAGTATACGACATTAACGGCTGTCTTTCAATGCTGCTCGCTACATAAAAGCTGCCTTAAACCCATTTATATGTTTTCTATAACAAATCACTACATTTTTACTCATGGGTATTTTTAATTAATGTAAGTAATTAATTTTCTAATTAATCGAATATTATGAAGTAACGAATTGTTTCTTCTTGTGAAATTTTTAGATGCCTAAAGTAAAAGAAAAAAGAGATTCAGTCTAAAAAAATGGAAGTCTGAAGGTATGGTAAATGCCATTGTCGCAGTACGGGAGAAAATAATGGGCTATCTTGCTGCTTCCAAAAGATTCAATGTACCTCGATCAACATTATTTGATTATGTACGGTCCAACTCTGAGCCCACCAAAGCCGTTAAATCGAAACTTGGACGAAAACCAATACTTCCAGCTTCACTTGAAGAGAAGCTAGTTGACTATGTGTTAACGATGGAGAGAAAATATTTTGGATGAACCAGAAATGATGTTAAAAGGCTTGCAGATCAGTTGGCTAAACAGAACACTATTGTAATAGTTTCTGATATGCAATATATTATTTTAAATGCATTATCATACCTCCTACATAATAATGTCTAATATATCCGACATTAGCTTCCCATTCTGTCAGTGATGATATTATTTCTGTTTTCTCTTTGCAAGTTATACAGGAAATACATATTATGTAAATTACCTAATACTTATGTACAATCTGCAGGAACCCCAAGAGCTTATTATAATACTAAGTAATTCCAGTTCTAACTTTTTTCAATTATCTTTATTTTGAAACATCAAAATGGTATCCGACAATACCCTCCCTTACTCTAATTATACATATTAATGCTATATTGATGATACGAAAGTGAAACTTTTTGGGTTATATAAGTAGATGTAGAGAATATCTTAAATTAGATCATTTCCATAATTTACTGAGTGGCGGCTATTTTACAAATGAACTTACAAAACTTAGATAAGAGAATAATATTGTTAGTAAAAATCAAATATTTTCATAGTTATTAATCAAGTGGGGTTGGTTCTTTTTCATAAAATTATTGGCGGTGTGGTGTAGATATTTATTTGCGTCATCTCTTCAGTATTGGCTCGAGACAGCGCAAAAATTACAGTTCCTAAGGAAAGACCAAACGGTATTACTTACTGGTAAAATAAGAGGCCTACAAAATTTTGCTGTCTCCCTATCATTTCAGCAAGATCTCTTAGCAGGATAAAATGATTTTAGCCTCTACATTTCAAGCTCTACATGCAGCAGCTATACCAAGATGCTATGTCTATTGTTCGAGAACATAGCAAACCTGACTTTTTTTAACTTTCACCTACACTCCACATTGACCTGAAATAGTTATTCTTTACTCCCACATGAAAAAACCCACTGATCGTACTGACATTGTTATTTGCGTCTTCGCGTTGAAATTCAAAAACTGAAGGTAGATAAGTCCAAGAAAAAGTATTTGGCATAAAAAACAGAGGTAGTATGTTTTACTATTATGGAAGCAAATAACTTTCAAAATGTCTGCTATTCTTCGCTGAAAATAAATCTGAAAAATTTTTATTTGAACGTCTAATGAACTTAGTTTGCAGCATTTGCTTCACAAGCCACTAGTAATAATTTAAAATAAAATGTAACAGAGGGTTATTCGAATCCCTATATCGATGGTGTTGAATAGCAACCTCATATGTAAAAAAAAAATTAATAACTAATGAGATTTCACTTTATCCGTATTAAAAAAGTCTTTCCGAATCTTCTACAAACACATCTTATATGCAGGCATGGATACAAACTTCACAAGAAGATATTTAAAATAATATCCTCTTATGTCAATATATTAAAATATTTTTTTCTCGCTCTTTTGTGAAATTGAATGTTTTGATATTCGAGGTTGCTGTTCAACACAATCGATATGCATTTCGATGAAACATTTATGCTGTTCGTGATTGTTATTAGTTTAGGATCGGAAGAATGTTTGAGATTTGAAATAATATTGCAATATTTCTTTTAATTTCCATCATTATTCTCCCCGAATTTAAAACAAGACGCAGCCTTCCCGTTAACTATTTCATCATTCCACGAAGCCTAGCGTCGAGACAACAATGCAAATGATAGTAGAAACGATTCACACATCGATATGACGCCTCTTTTAAGCACAATTGTATTGCACATCATTGTATAATAAAGTTTTTCTTAAATTTAAAAAATATATAACGCCAATGACTTGTTTGAAATGGTAATGAATAGTAAGTTAATATGGAGAATTGGATTTATTTCAAAATGAATAGAAAATACAAAATACTGACAGGAGATTTGAGGAAATCCCAACGATTGTGTGTAACGTCTATACAGAAATTAGGTTACGTACGTGAACGGAATGAAACAAGTTATACAAACAATCTTACAATAATTATTATTACAATTATTATTATTATTATTATTATTATTATTATTATTATTAATTAATTTATTTATTTATATTTGTTGCTGAACCAGAGGCCAATTATAGTTCAGCACAATACACAAACAGAAGTTACAAAGGTGCAAGAATAAATAAAATTGCTGTATATCTTAAATCAAGACAAGACAAACATACATAAATAATAAACGAAACTATACTTTAAAAGGATCTAAATTGTTTCCATGCAAATTGGTATATTTTATGCATGTACAAATTGGAGAAAGAGATTTTGAATTTCTGTTGTAAATTTTTTTTTTTTGAAATCTTAAATCCTTTGTAGGAATGCGAAGGCTGATATTGTTTATGACAAACTCACAATCAATATCACCCCTGATAACTTTGCAAAAAAATTGATAATCCACTTTCACTAGATGGAAACCGACACGATTGGCAGAGCCGGCAATACATGAAAACGAAATGATACTGAATGTGAGGAATGTTACTACAGGTGTGTAGTATTATGTGACAGGTTAGGTTAGGTTTGATTAAGTGTGTATTATGTGACAGGTTAGGTTAGGTTTGATTAGGTGTGCAATATTATGAGAAAGGTTAGGTTAGGTTTGATTAAGTGTGTATATTATTACTATGTTGGCGACACTGAAAGCCACTGTTACATTCAGCGGCGGTTCCTCTATATGAGCACAGGAGCACGTGAACACCTTAAAAACCAACAATAATCGTACGTATTACTGTATTAATATTATTACACCTATTACTTTCCAATGTGTAATGACGTTCCTACATATTTCGTCTCGAGAGAACGTCCCGTTCGTGTGTCTTTAAATCTCCATTGGACAGATTGACAGCAGCTCGCACAATTTTTCTCTAGCAGGGTGGAATAGCCTGAGGCGAGAATATTTTCTGGTTTGTTACAATGGTTGCAATAGCTCTGCTCGCACAGGTCTTAACGTGCTAGTGACAGAGAAACAGAGATGCTCCATCTCTCTTGGGTCTGGCATCCTGTTCCTTTCTCCCTCTTTCCTCGTTTTCTCTCTTTACTCTTTCTTTTCTAAATACCGTAACACACGGGGGCTGATTCTGTTGTCTTTTGTTCAGCAAAGTAAGGAAAATACAAGCTGCAATGGTGCGTATTGAAAGTTGAAAGAGTAGTAGTACTTGAAGGTGGAGACGGACGTGTGTGAAATTGTGAGTGTGTTAAATTAAAAGAGGATTAAAACATTCCTCCGTAATACAATGACAGAAGACTGATTAAGTACATTGGCTATGTTGGGAAAAAAATTGTTAATAACATTAGAGTTATTGATAAGTTTGCATCTCTCAAAACTAGGCGCATGGAGTTTCTCTACAAATAAATCTAGATCTTCAAAAACAGCAGTGAAGGTGAGTCCTATGAATTAATTTTACTCTACTCTTGTTTAACGGTTTTAATTTTGGTTTATATGCGTAGATTTGGTACATGCATATTAGACCTCGTTTATCTCTGACGTGTGACTCAGCTATACGAGAATATATCAGTGTGTTCATTACCAATATATTTTTTTTTGTGAACACCCATCCAAGAAAGGCACGAGCCGCCACTGGTTACATTAAAGAAATATGGCGGTATTCTTCGTTCACGCACTACGATTTTCGTATATAAGTAAGGTACGTATTTAGGGCGGGTTGGGTGGACTTACAAGTTCCCCCAGTGATTACATCAATTATCTACTAATCAGTAGACTACTTTCAATCCAATGCATTTTAAAGGTATTTTTATCAAGTTTCTGTAGTGGTCGGGACATAAGTAACATTCACCATTTATTCATCTGTATGTGCCAAGCTTGTATTAATTTTCTATAGTTACGCATGTATTGTGCACGCGTCTGTCTCACGCGCATGTCGAAGAACACTTGAATAATTTTATTTTTTTAAATATAGCCTATTGTAACCTCCCATGGATTATAATAAACTCTTCCAAGTATGTTATATATTATGCAGATTCCCCTATATACGAGTTTATATCTAGGAATGGACCCGTTTTCGTTGCTTCTTTTATCGGAAATAACGTAAGCATTTCTACACGATCAGTGTAATATCTGTTCCACCAAACTTTAAACGTCAAAATAGATCACATTACTTTTGGAGCATCTCTCATACTTACGGTGAAGTTTTTGTTGGATATTTTTGTGTAGAACTAAAGTTCTAACCTAAGTTTTGTTGCTTACAGATCCAGTTTTGTATGATGCTGTCGTGCATGATAGGAAGTTTGGCGCTTGACTGTGATTAACTAAAAGGATTATCCATCTATTTCATATTCATAAGTGGTGTTTTCTTGTGTCTTTTCACTAACTTTTACCACAAGACATATACTAAGAAAATTAAAAAATAAAAAGGACAGTACAAAGAATGTTTGCATTGCATAGGAGTAAGTGTAAATAAACCTATATGTGGTCTGATATTCATTTCATACAAGAACGTCCCTGATGTAAGGAAAGAAGTGGAGAACTTTCGATTGGTTGAAACATGTACCACTCTGTATTACATGGTCTGTATAAGTTCAACAAGAACTAAATCATGCCATAATTATGCTGTTTATGAAAATTGAAATGTTCCAAAAATTACTTATTTTTGTGTAAATATTTTTATAATAGAATAAGTATATATAAATTTCAATCATAAGACACATCTCTGTGTCTTATTCCATTTTGAATCTTGCGTACACCACTTTTAACACTTGAATATAATTAATTGATGAACTAGTGGACTTACTCGTGTTAAATATGAAATATCTGTCCGGCTTACAGCTGTTTCAGTGCTTCACGCACCATCATCAGAGCCTACTAGATCGCCCTCAGATCATGTCAGAGAAGAGAAAGTACTATTCCGTTGTACAGTAGTGGCAAAAAAACCGGCCCGACCCTTGTAGCTGATACAAAAGAATCCTGTGCTGTGTATTGTGTCAAACTGTGGTAATTTCAATATGGATAGTGAAGCTAGAGGTTTGTACTGCTATTTAATGTAAAAATACACAGTTTTCTTTGCCGAATAGTGGTAGAAATGTAATATTGATACCAGATAAAAATAAAACTGTCAAAGTTTTTTCGTCTGTAAGTTTGAGGCACTGAAGGAAACAAAAGACGGTAAGAATCGAAGAAATGCAATACATTTCATTGTTACAATTAATTATACAAGATGAATGTGTTTTATGACTAGCAACATTTGAATCTGTGACTCTGAAATCAGCTACAAGGGTCGGTCCGGTTTTTTTGCCACTATTGTGCATATTCATTCGTCTTTCATTCATACTATTAGTAAGGTTTGTTGTGGGCAGTGTTCCAACAGCTGTATTTCCACATCCATTGCAAATTGGACGTGGGTTTATATGGATTCTTTAAACAGAATAGTCCTTACTACCACACCTAAAATATTTACTGTTTCTCCTGAAACAACTGTATATAACACACAATGAATATAAGATACTCCCAGGTGCAATGGTTTTGATACTGTTGATAGACTGATAGAGCTGCCTCAAGTGATCAGACCACAATAGTTAGAACTAGCAATGGCTTGGAATCTTATCTTGTTTCATACTTAATCCACGATTAAGTAAATAGCAAATACGAGGCTTGTTAGGTGAATGATTTTGTAATGGTTATATAACTTTCTCTTCTCAATTGAGGCATTGACATGGGAAAGGTCGTAACTGCCAAAAATTCGAATTTTTAGGTTTTTCATTGAGAAGGTAGTAAATGGCCATGCCAATGGCACAGAGAAGGTAGTATGTCCGTATGTAATGAAACGAAGTTGGAAACGTAGTCACTAGATGTTGTAAGTTGTATGTGCACTGCTGTTGGCGCGGAGAAGGTAGGCCTAGTAACTCCTTTTACAACATCAGAGTGTGTCTAGACAAATATGGGCCGATAACTGTGCAGGGCAGAATAAGAATCGGGTGATTCTAATGGTCCTGATTTACATTATTACCAAGAAACATTTTGATTCAGTGGACTTGAAATTCCTGGTTTCAGAACATTCCTACATGCCATGTGATAGGGAATTTGGCATCATAGAGAAAAGAAAAAAAAATGCAAGACCATGGTTCCAGAAGAGGTAAGGCTTAATAATGTAATAATGATGAAGGATGAGGATTTCTTCGACTTTTCTGCATAATGTGACAAGTTTTTGAATACAACTCCTATCAAAATCAGCACCCTCAACTGGATTAGACTCTCAGGAGCTGATTTTCCTCTAATAAAAACAAGACAGTCATTTAATGACTTTGAAATGTGGACAGAGCACAGGATTTTTAAGAAAGGACAGTCATTAACGTCAATCACTAACTTGCAGTGCTTGCAACCAACGCCTTGAAAGAAGACCAGTCGTCCCTGATGCCAAAAAGAGAGACTTGTTATCTATGTTAGACTTCCTCGATGAAAAGTATCATGCATTTTACGAAAAATTTGTGCATAATGTATAAATAACGTTAATTCTCAGTTTGGCGAAGGAGTGATTTCAATGTTGTGTTTTCATAAAATAGGATTTCACAGATAAATCTGTGCCAGACTTTTCAAATTTCATATGTAACACAAACATGGGTGCATGCCTTTCATTTAAAGCAGTTTCTGTAATAATGTAAGTGAGAAAGTGTTCATAAATTTGTTTTTTGCTTCCCCTGAAAAATTTTGTTTTTGGCAGTTACTACCTTTCCCATGTCAGCGCCTCAATTGGTTTCGCTCTCATAGCTTCAGAGTGCCCGGAGGGCTTTGTTTACAAACATTTTCACATTGAATATCCAGAGTATTTTTACTGTCTTTCTACCAAGGATTTAATACAGTTATACTTTTATGTATCCTTTCCATTACTTACTAATATGTGTGTAAAATTTATAAATTCAGAGCAATGTTATTAGTTCTGTGTATCTAAGAAGCAGCCTTTCCAAAAAGAATTAATTTCCTTCTCAGTTTAGTTATCAGATATCACCCTTAAAATCCATTGTACTTGGCAGATTTAGTGCCTACAATCTCTGATATAATAATAACAATGGTAGTCAGATAGCCACTCGAGAATAAACCATCGAGAACAATTCGCTGTTATCGATATGACTTGTAATTCACTGTTTCTATGGTGATCTGTGCAATGCTATTTCTCTCTCAATTTAATTCCACAATTATTACTCCTTTCTCATCCCATTGTCTCGAATATCTGTAAAGGCTTTATAGTTAATACTAATTTTTTATTTTACTATCAAACTTTGAGTTCTTTTAAAGATTTCTTAAGAGACACAAAATTTTTCCATTATGTATCCCTTATTATTTTGCTATATTCATTTTTTATTACAACCTTATCATTTAATTGTCTCTCTGTAGGAGAAATATGAATGTATTTCAAATGATTTGAACTTTCTCTCTACAAATAATTCACTTTTTTGTTTTAATTTAAATAAATGTGTAGTGAAGAATATTGCTGGATAACCTTTTAAGTGTAGTGTAAATATTTGTAATTTAAATTTATGTATTGTATTGATTAAGGCTGGTTGAGTGGAAGAGAAGGCCTTATGGCCTTAACTCTGCCAGCGAAAATAAAACATTATTATTATTATTATTATTATTATTATTATTATTATTATTATTATTATTATTATTATTATTATTATTATGCAGCTGTATCATCGACATATTGCTGTTTTTCTCTTACGTATCGGTTATTACTTTTCGAAATCCATTCTTTCATTACCACTTCATCATTTGATTGTCTCCCTGTAGGAGATATATGAATATATTTGAACTGTTTTCAGCATTCTCTTTCCAAATAAATCATCTCTTAATTTCCATTTAACTATAGGTCCATTATCGAAGTAATGATGCTTTTCCATTACATATCGGTTATTATGTTTCTAGATTCATTCTTTCATTACTACCATATGATTTGATTGTCTCTCTGTAGAATATATATCAATATATTTCAACTGATTTAAGATTTATCTATCCAAATAACCTGCATTTTAATTTTCTTTTAACTGTACCTCCATTATCGACAAATCACCGTCTTTATCTTTGAATATCTGTAGTTTTAATTTAGTAGGGTAATATGGAATTCCATTACGACTATTATATTCAAAGATATACTTTCAAATTGTCAACCTGATATGTATAGGCCTTAACCTTTACATAATGATATATATAGTTATGTTAGCAGCAACATTTCTTGTGGTAGTGTGACGGAAGGTGGTCTTAAAGTCATGACTTCGAATTACTTTCCCGTCATCTGTGGTGCATATAGTGCACGTACTTAGGAAGATGAGTATAAATAGGCCCGTATTATTTCATTCATGCATCCACATATGTTATCCATTAATTTATGTTCATTCATTCATTCGTTCCATCACCCGGTCATTAATAGACGTATTCCCTGGATCAGTATTATATACATGCTACAGGTCCAGACAGAGCTAGCTGTAAGCAAAATTGATTAAGCATAAAAAATATTACTGGATAGCAAAGGGTTTTAACACTTTTATCCTATTGTTTAGATTAAATATAGATAATAGTAATGTTGCAACTACAAAGAATGAAATCAGAAATAGTATTTATTATACGTCATCCAAATGGAACTGACAAGACAACTAATGGTCAGAATATAAAACAATTAATTAGCTAATTTTTGCATATTTGAGAAACAAGAACAATGGACGTAGATTCTGGCTGTTGTCTGATGATTCATCACCTTTCACCCATCCCCAGATGTTGTTAATGGCTGACGTCTGATAACTCAGCACCTCGCTGCAGTTGAAGAAGTTGCCTATGAGAGAAGAATGATGATGTAAGTGTCGTAATGAACACGTCATTAAGAAGGTTGTTCCAATAATTACATGTAATCCGTGGAATCATTTTGCAATAAAGAATGTTGAATCATAAACGGAATCTGCAATAGTGAAAGGCACTTCTACATATTCATAAGCTTGTAGAACGGTGAAATAAATACCTTATACAACTGTAAAGAATAGACCTCTCAGCACCTCGCTGGAGTTGCAGAAGTTGACTATGGCAGAAGAATGATGACTCAGCACCTCGCTGCAGTCGCAGAAGTTGACTATTGCTGGAGTCAGATGACTCAGCATGTCGCTGCAGTGGTATAAGTTGACTGGCTGAAGTCTAATAACTCGGCACCTCGCTGCAGTCGAAGAAGTTGTCTATGGCAGAAGAATGATGACTCAGCACCTCGCTGGAGTTGCAGAAGTTGACCATTGCTGGAGTCAGATGACACTGCATGTCGCTGCAGTGGTATAAGTTGACTGGCTGAAGTCTAATAACTCGACACCTCGCTGCAGTCGAAGAAGTTGCCTACGGCAGAAGAATGATGACTCAGCACCTCGCTGGAGTTGCAGAAGTTGACCATTGCTGGAGTCAGATGACTCAGCATGTCGCTGCAGTGGTATAAGTTGACTGGCTGAAGTCTGATAACTCGGCGCCTCGCTGCAGTCGAAGAAGTTGCCTACGGCAGAAGAATGATGACTCAGCACCTCGCTGGAGTTGCAGAAGTTGACCATTGCTGGAGTCAGATGACTCAGCATGTCGCTGCAGTGGTATAAGTTGACTGGCTGAAGTCTAATAACTCGGCACCTCGCTGCAGTCGAAGAAGTTGCCTATGGCAGAAGAATGATGACTCAGCACCTCACTGTAGTTGCAGAAGTTGACCATTGCTGGAGTCAGATGACTCAGCATGTCGCTGCAGTGGTATAAGTTGACTGGCTGAAGTCTGATAACTCGGCGCCTCGCTGCAGTCGAAGAAGTTGCCTACGGTAGAAGAATGATGACTCAGCACCTCGCTGGAGTTGCAGAAGTTGACCATTGCTGGAGTCAGATGACTCAGCATGTCGCTGCAGTGGTATAAGTTGACTGGCTGAAGTCTAATAACTCGGCACCTCGCTGCAGTCGAAGAAGTTGCCTATGGCAGAAGAATGATGACTCAGCACCTCGCTGGAGTTGCAGAAGTTGACCATTGCTGGAGTCAGATGACTCAGCATGTCGCTGCAGTGGTATAAGTTGACTGGCTGAAGTCTAATAACTCGGCACCTCGCTGCAGTCGAAGAAGTTGCCTATGGCAGAAGAATGATGACTCAGCACCTCGCTGCAATCGTACGTTACTGATGACTGCTGAAGTCTGGTTACGTAATGTTGTTTATAAGAATTTTATTTCTTCTTCAGTGGATATAATGTAGAGATATTTCAGCTTCTACTTCATTTTATTTGCTTCTGTAATTTCCAATTTTAGAAATTCTTTCTTCTTCATTGTTGATTAAGTGCTTCTTGTTGCATTTATTCTTGGTCAAAAGTATTGTTGTGATTCTTAGTTAGCAGCGTACAATTTTCTTCGTTTAAGATGTGTTTTCACAGTTGCATTACGTCTTGGTAAACAGTAATATCGTTTTCCTTGTTGACAAAAGATAATATGGTTTTTTCTTGGTTTTCATTTTTCGTTCATTGAAGAATATGTTATTAAAGATAATGGTTTGCTTTATCTGGAGCTCTTCTGTATTGGTGATGCAGTTTTTTTTTTTAATTTCAGAGGAATAGTTTCACTAATGGAAAATTTATTAATGTTTCCTGGCTGTTATTACTTGTGATCTCTTGATTATTATTTTTTTATGATTTATTTGGAAGGAGTTTCGCTTCTCATATGAGAAGAAATGATATATTGAGTTGCTGTTGCTTGCTGGAGTAAAAGAAAGATTCGTTTGAAGAATATTTTGGATTACATTTATGAGAAAAGATGTAATTAAGGTAGCTAGTTGATGACTTTATCATTGATAGCAGATATTGTGGTGAGTTTTTTTTTAAGATTTTGAAATTTTTATTGAAGATCAAATGATGCGTTTGATCTTTTTCCCCATTGGAGGAAGAATGATTTTTTTTTCATGTCATAAATTCGTGATAATTTTCATGAAGGTGATTTTTTTTTCAAATGATGATGTGATTTTTGGAAATGGAAATGTTTTTGGCATGATTTTTTTTTCGAGATGGTATTTTTTTTCACATTTTTTTTTTTGCAGATGGTATTTTTTTCACGTGATGTTATGATTTTTTAAAATGGCTATGAATTTTTTTTCAAGCGGTGGCGAGTGATAATTCAGTTCAGTTATACAGCGGCCTTATGAATTGATTTCGTTTGTATAAAGAATGTTTAGTGAAAGGTTACATATTTTTGTTTTTGAATTTTATGCCACTGTAACTATCCATTAATCCCCATGTATTTCGTTCTCGTAAATACATGGGAATTACTCATAGTTTTGAGGTACAATTTGCATTTTTCGTTCTCTTTTATTTCTTGCTTTTGCCGACTCTGTTCTACAGAAAGCATAGAGGTGGGGCTCCATGCTCTCTGTACCGTGCGTAGCAAGATTGACCAATACTTGTATCATCTCGCTCCGCTTATTCAGTTCCTGGATAGACAAACCAGATAATCTTTGAAAGGCACATGGCCGTTTCGTATTTTGTGGTACAGTTCATTTCCCTCCTTATGTCGAGGGAACTGAACTCAGCCACATTGCAGTCAGTTGCCCTACCAACTGCTATTAGTCAACTCCAATTTGTACTGACTAGCTTCACTGTGTAGACTACAGTTTCATTTTAATCTGTTAAATAATCTTCATAGAAGTAATATGATTCTTTGCAATAAAATACAGGGTAAATATAATATAGGTGAATGCCACATTCTTGCAATCACTGTTAATTTCGAATTTTGATACCGATTTGTTATTACATGAATGCATGAAAATATAAATTCGCAATATATTTGCTCAATGGATTGTATTACTTGTCTTCGATTTCCTTAGTCTACGTACTTCTGGTCACCATATAGGGCCAAAAGTACTTTTTTACAGAAAACACAGAGGAAGTAGGGCTCCATGCTTTGTGTACTGTGCAAAGGAAGATTGAACTATAATTGATCATCTTGTGCTGGTTATTCAGTTGTTGGGTAACTCGGTAACCCCTGAAACAAGCTCGACGGATAGCAGCCATATTGTATTTTGTGGCAAAGGAGGAGGATGATTTTTTCAGGTCGTAATTCGTGATAACTTTCATGAAGATGATTTTTTTTTCAAATGATGATGATGTGATATTTGGAATTGAAAGTGTTTCCCCCCCCTACATGATTTTTTTTGAGATGGTATTTTTTTTTCACATGATTTTTTTTTTTTTGGAGATGGTATTTTTTCACATGATATTATGGTTTTTTAAAATGCCTATGAATTTTTTTCAGGCGATAGCGAGTGATAATTTAGTTCAGTTATTCTGAACAATTCCTTTTTCTAACAGTGGCCTTATGAATTGATTTCGTTGGTATAGAGAATGTTTAGTAAAAGGTTACATATTTTTGTTTTTGAATTTTATGCCACTGTAACAATCCATTAATCCCCATGTATTTCGTTCTCGTAAATACATGGGAATTACTCATAGTTTTGAGGTACAATTTGTATTTTTCGTTCTCTTTTATTTCTTGCTTTTGCCGACTCTGTTCTACAGAAAGCATAGAGGTGGGGCTCCATGCTCTCTGAACCGTGCGTAGCAAGATTGACCAATACTTGTATCATCTCGCTCCGCTTATTCACTTCCTGGATAGACAAACCAGGTAATCATTGAAATGAAATTGAACGGCACATGGCCGTTTCGTATTTTTTGGTACAGTTCGTTTCCCTCCTCATCTCGGAGGGAACTGGACTCAGGCACATTGCAGTCAGTTGCCCTACCAACTGATATTAGTCAACTACAATTTGTACTTGCTAGCTTCATTGTTACAGTTTCATTTTTATTTGCTAAATAACATTGTTTGCGATAAAATTCATGATAAGTACAAGATAGGTGATTGCCACATTCTTGCAATCACTGTTATTTTAGAATTTTGATACCGATTTATTATTAGGCCTAACATGAATGCAAGGAAATCTAATTTTGTAATATAGTTGCTCAATGGCTTGTATTATTTGTTTTAGATTTCCTTAGCTTACTTCTTGTGACAATAAGCCCCAAAAGTACTTTTTTTACAGAAAGCACAGAGGAAGTAGGGCTCCATGCTTTGTGTACCGGTCAAAGTATGATTGAACTATAATTGATCATCCTGTTCTGGTTATTCAGTTCCTGGGTAACTCGGTAACCCCTGAAACGAGCCTCGACGGATAGCAGCCATGCTGCATTTTGTGGCTCAGATAGTTCCCCTCCTTATCTCGGAGGGAACTGAACTCAGCCACTTCCAGTCAGTTGCCCTACCAACTGCTGTTAGTCAGGTCCGATTTGGACTCTGTAGTGTGCAGTTTACAGTGCATATATTTTATGTATTAAATATTCTTCATTTAGCATAATTAATATGATCTGAATGTAAACTTAGTATAGGCGATTGTCACATTTCTGCAATCACTGTTATTTTGGAATGGTGATAGGTCTGCCTGTTTATTTTTACACGAATGCATGGAAATACAAATTTTCGATATATATGTACATTCGTTTTTATTATTTTTATAAGCCTACATATGCTGGTATGCATATCGTTTTCATAATCTTTATATCTCATAATTTTGCCGATTCTAGTAATTAAAGTATTGTTTACAGAAAGCATAGAGGTAGGGCTCCATGATTTCTGTGTTGTGTCGGTCGAGATTGAGGCATACTTTATCACCTTGTTCTGCTTATATAGACTTCCCGGGTAGACGCATACGAAACGAGGCTGGACGGTTAGCAGGCCTGCAATTTGTGACAGTTGATATCTCTCCTTATCATGAAGGGAATTCAACTCTGCCACTTTGCAGTCAGTTGTCCTGCTGGCCCTTATTATTCAGGTCCGATGTGGACTTTTAGCTCTGTTGTGCACACTTTGCACTGTATAATATTCTCTGTGCTACATATATTTATATATTTAATACTGTTAATTGTCTACGATGACAATATAAATAAATGTATCTTTTATTTCTGATATCAGTATTACCTTGTAAATTATGCTGTGGTGTGTTATTCTGTAAATTTATGTATGACTTTACAACTGATTTGAATTTGATTCATTACGATTTAATTTCGTAATTTTCACCCTGTTGTGAGGTCAAGATTTTTAGTATACATCCCTTTAGATAATTGAGACAAATCCTCTTTTATTCTGTGTTGCTGCCGGAGTTCTGTGCTTCCATTCGAAACTGTGAAGTGTGTTAAGTCAGTTGGACTTCCCATTCGGGTTACGAAACCCATACTCCTATTGTGAGACAATAAAATGTTCTGTTACTTTCTGTGCCTCATAAATGAAGTTTGGAAAGCACCTTCACTGAACTCCGACAATATAAAGTAAATTAAAATTTGCACTGTTGACAAAACTAATGCCATATTCTCCCCAAACCCACCAACCCCGAACCCTAACACCCCACCCCACCCCACCCTACCCCAATCCACCCAATCCCACCCCCACCCGCCCCATCACACCCTTACCCGCCCCTGTACCCACCCCCTTAATCCCCATGAGGAGTGTTACCTCCATCCTCCACGGCGATCCTGCAGTTGGGAGGTGCGCTCGATGTTCCTCCCGCCGCGCCGCCGGTGTACCATGAAAAGAAAGAAACTTTATGTTCAGACAAATTGTTCGCAGTCAACTAACTAAGTGTAAGCTACTTCATAAATCTAAGTCCCATAACACGAGTCGCCAAATAACGCCAACTATGACCGTGCGGTGTTATCTTGAGGGAGCTTTTGACATGTGCGGGCTGTATGGTGTGTGTTTGAGCACATCGCACTTGTGGGCGCAGGGTTTTTTAGTGACTTGATTTGCGACGTTTTACCAACTGCTATGATTACGTAGCATCGGAGTGAGATGAATTTGATATTGCCGACGAAATGAGTGCAGGGTCCAGCGCAGTATTTGCTCTTAATGGATTGAGGGAAAACCCCAAAAAACCTCAACTACGTAACTTGTCCCTACTGGGATTGTAGGGTTACCTATGTCTTAAGACAGAGCACAATATCTTAGTAAAGCTTTGAATTCCATCCATGCAGCTGTACCATCTTTTGTATATTTGACGTTGCAGGAGATCTTTTGACTCTGCTCACGTAGAGTACAGGAGTCGCGCTAGACCTCCTTTAGCTTGTCTCACCACGTGTAACCAGGAAAACACATCGTAGACGAATACTGGACCACTCATGGCTATATATTGAACGAAGTGATAATAGTCTCACTGGAACTCCTTCACAATGGCCACAATTTGTGCAACCAACTACATACACAATAGACAAAATATCGACGTTAAGTGGAGCTACTTGTGGCTCCATGTTGGACGTAGACGATAGCAGTCATTCTAGACTTGCTGTATAATGGTCGCAACTTGTGCAACCAACCACTGTGCATACATTGTACATAACATGTTCGACGTTAAGTGGAGCTACTTGTGGCACCCAGAGTTCATTAGGTGCGACCAATTTCTGCTCGTCCACACATACACACCCGCACATTGTCACTGTTTTTGTACTTTGGAATCATGCCACAGTGTTAATCGCAGGATTAAATATCTTTGAGCTGGCGACTGAGTCAGTATTTTTCATTTAATTTCATCTGTTAAGCACGACAGGTCTGCTGTCTGTCGGAGAAACATCACAACTCGTTGATTGTACTCTCCTCCGTTGAGAGGAAAGAGCATTAAGAGGCAAACCACTGAATGGTGGAAAACCCTATCAAGAATAACTTTACTAGGCTCGTAAAACAGGAAGGTCTCCACTCAAGTATTTTATTTATAGTGGTCATTGACTAGACTTGCAGCTAGAGCTGCGGTTCTTAATATCGCCCTCTATATTGAGCATATGCCTGATCGTATGAAGTGAGGTTGAGAACTAACATTTAAGCCTTGTTTGCATGCTTGTGTTTTCACAGTAATGATTATATAACATGGTAATGTTAACCTACATTAACTTCAGCGTCTTGGTCAACATTTTGAACGCATACCTCTGTTTCCACTCACTTTTCTGAGGAATATGAACTATTACTGAAGGTACAAGACTCACTTCTTGATCAGGTCTTTTATAGACAGTGTGATATCACAGCTTAAGACATGGCGGTGGGAAGGAATATGGAAGTAAGTCTGATTCAAATCAATTCTTGTACTTATTAATTTTTTCTTTCAGAGCATCTTTTACTACACGTATTCGCCCAGCACGTAGGCCTTATGATGACAGATAGTGTTGTAAACAAAACAGTGAAAAGAATACTCCAGTCTTCATTAATTAGAATGTGATGTCGTGTCTCAAGAATACAATTGAAATAAATTTAATTCAATGCCTGAAGTACACAGAGATGATTGGACAAAATGAAATTACGGAGGCGACGGTTGTGAGTATGTACAGGCCAGACGTTAATATGAGCCTTTGCACTCCAAAGGAAAATCATTGATATCAATAATTATTATACTTAAAATCGGATAACAATAGAAATGTGCACAAGAGAACAAATCTGTATACAATTTCAGTATTCCATAATTGTAGAATACCTCAAAGATCGTATCTTAATTTAAAAAATCAGAGTTTTGCTGTGTCGGGAACATAGCCGTGGACTTTACGTGAATACTTCTGCCTTAAGTGGACAGATCTAGACGAGATCTTTCGTTTGGTACAAAGATCAGCGTGCTACCACATCGGAATCGCGAGATATACTGCCCTGAAATATCACCCATGCCCAAAATGGTTGTCAGTCAAATAGATATTAGCGAAAGAATATTTTAGCTGCCAGTTTGGATACGCCTGCGTTAAATTCACTGCCTGAAGAGTATATTGGAATTATTAGAGTAAGGGAGGGGATTGTCGGATAGGTCTGGTAATGTCGGATAATCTCGGATAACATATTTCTTTTCCATCGAATGGTGCAATCTGATGTGAAAATAATGCATTACGTTCTCTACAAATAGACGAACATCTGCATGAATAGCCATTACTGTTGAGTGCTTCACTGTGTGTGAATAGCGTGTTTTCAACGTTTCTGCAAAAAAAGTAATGTGATTTATTCGTTACAAGTTATTCTTATATTTACACAACATGGTATGCACTGTTTGATATACCATAGATAAGGCTTCTTAATTCTCTAATTGCAGAAATGCTATCGACAACATGTTTCATGCAGCTGGCTTGTTTTACTGTTTGTCAAGAGTCGGCCAATGTCGGATATTAGCTGAGGGCAATGTCGGATACTAGCCGAGGGCAATGTCGGATACTAGCCGAGGGCATTGTCGGCTGTCTTTCAATGCTGCTCGCTACATAAAAGCTGCCTTAAACCCATTTATATGTTTTCTATAACAAACCACTACATTTTTACTCATGGGTATTTTTAATTAATGTAAGTAATTAATTTTCTAATTAATCAAATATTATGAAGTAACGAATTGTTTCTTCTTCTGATATTTTTAGATGCCTAAAGTAAAAGAAAAACGAGATTCAGTCTAAAAAAATGGAAGTCTGAAGGTATGGTAAATGCCATTGTCGCAGTACGGGAGAAAAGAATGGGCTAGCTTGCTGCTTCCAAAAGATTCAATGTACCTCGATCAACATTATTTGATTATGTACGGTCCAACTCTGAGCCCACCAAAGCCGTTAAATCGAAACTTGGACGAAAACCAATACTCCCAGCTTCACTTGAAGAAAAGCTAGTTGACTATGTGTTAATGATGGAGAGAAAATATTTTGGATGAACCAGAAATGATGTTAAAAGGCTTGCATAAACAGAACACTATTGTAATAATCAGGCCACGGATGTTCGGTACGTCTGTCTTCTCCGCGCGACTACGGCTTCAGATAGGGCGGGGGGGGGGTTTGTGGTACCAGTGAAAAGTGCATAGTGACAGTCACAACTAATAACAAACCGGGCACATAAAGTACAGCATACGGACAAGATAACCGAGTCATGGCGAAGCCAATTACATTCAAAGAAGTGCAGGTAAGCGGACGTTTTGAGAACTCACAGCATACGTGTTATTAGAAGTGGTGTTATAAAAGTTTAACAATACTACTTTGAAATGTAAATGAATTGTTTCGTGGGGGAGTTTGGAGGAGGTGAAATATTTTCTTCGAATGGAGAATTTATAATTTGTAGATTGTGCCGCACACAAACTAGAGGCTGGAAACGAGCATTCATTGAAAGACATTGCAACACAAAAAAAACACAAGGCAACTGTAGCTTTATTGGAGCAGGAAGTAAACAAAGTTCCATCTAGTTCTCTCTCAAGTTGGAAGTCTACATTTTTTCGGGACGTCTGTGAGATGATGGTGGGGGCCAACATTCCATTCCATAAAGTACAGAATTTTTTTTTTAAGAACTTCATAGAAAAATATACAGTAAAACAACTTCCTTCCGAATCAACTCTTCGCAAAAACTATCTGCCAGATTGTTATGCAGATGTTTTAAATCAAATAAGGAAAGCGGTAGGAAATAATAAGATTTGGGTTTCTGTGGACGAAACGACTGATGAAACAGGACGATTTGTAGCACATGTCGTTGTCGGAACATTGAGTCCTGATGGACCTGGTGAAAAGTTTTTGTTAACCACAGAGGTACTTGATAAAGTGAATCATGCATCCATTGTAACACCATTTGAAAACTCAATGTCTCTTTTATGGCCAGACGGAGTTAAACGTGAAAATATCCTCCTGCTAGTCACCGATGGCGCTGCTTACATGATGAAAGCAGGCAGACAAATAAAATTAAGCTACCCTAACATCTGTCACATGACTTGTCTTGCTCATTGTCTTCACAGAATAGCCGAGACTGTGAGGAGTTCCTATCCAGATGTGGACCGGTTCATATCAAATATGAAAAAAATATTTTTAAAGGCACCTACTAGGTTACAAGTACTTAAAAATATAGCGCCAGAAATTCCCTTACCTCCAAAGCCAATCATAACACGTTGGGGTACTTGGTTGGATGCTGCAAGCTACTATGCAAAATACTACGAAAAAATAGACGTGTTAGCAGTGCTCAAGAGTGAGGATTGTTCTTCAGTTTCCATAGCTAAAGAGTTAGTGTCGGAACAGCTAGGAGACCACATTATGTATATTGAACAGAAGTTCAAGGATTTGCCAAAATACAGAGTGTAACAAAAGTTTCTGGTACAGTGAAAATTTTAGTTTTTTTTTTTTTAATACTTTATGGTAAATATCACATTTTCAGCCAAATTATTAATAAAGGATTGCATCACACCACAATCAAGTAGTACCAACACCTACACCATAAAATTTGGTCATGGTTCCTGAGAAAATGGAAACTAAACAAGAGAATAATTATAACATACTGTTACAGAAACTTTTGTTACACTCTGTATATTAAGCTGTTGGAAACAAGTGCCATGGAAATATCTAAGTCTCTTAAAGTATTACAAGACTTGTCCACAGCCCTAGATCAAGTCAGAGAGGGGCCCGCCCAAGCAGTGACACAAAAACTGAAAACAATGATTGACAAAAATGTTGGATATTCTGATCTTTGCCAAATACGTGATCAGCTAGCAAGTACTGAAAATCTAACACATAACAGTGACAGTGAATACATTCAGTATTTTAAGTTTGCACCCGTCACGTCTTGTGACGTGGAAAAAAGTTTTTCGCGCTTAAAATCGGTTCTAACTGACAATCGAAAAAGTTTTCAATTCGAAAACCTTCGAATGTACATAGTCATACACTGTAATAAAATGTACAGAGCACACCATTAAATTCAATGTATTTCCCAAGGTTATTAATAAAATATATGATGTTCTAGACTGAAGTCACTTTTCAAGCGGATCTGACAGTACCTCCTTTACGGAAGCGGGTTTGGAATGAGTTTGTGTTGACATTGAAGTCGGTTACTTACGTACGTGCAGCAACACAAGTCTCCAAGGTCCGGGCCTTGGTAATAGTTTCTGATATGCAATATATTACTTTAATGCATTATCATACCTCTTACATAACAATGTCTAATGTATCCGACATTAGCTTTCCATTCTGTCAGTGATGATATTATTTCTGTTTTGTCTTTGCAAGTTATACAGCAAATACATATTATGTAAATTATCTAATACTTATGTACAATCTGCAGGAACCCCAATAGGTTATTATAATACTGTTAGAGTACTTCCAGTTCTAACTTTTTTTAATTACCTTTATTTTGAAACATCAAAATGGTATCCGACAATACCCTCCCTTACTCTATTAAATCAATGTCTCCTTATTCATTTGAATTCGCTTTATTATGTAGAATGAAATAGTGCAACATCATCATCATGATCCTGAACTCCTTCGGTTTCAGCCAAGTGTAAGCTGATCTCGTAGTCTCTGTGAACTTCGTATCGTCCTGTAGATGGGGGCGATACTGAACACTCTAATTTTAAGAGCCTGTTCCTACACAGCTTAACTACATTGAATTTTATCATATTTTCTGGTACTAATTTGTGCCACCTAACATAGAGGCTATGTGTTCGAGGACGAATGGCAGCTAAAGCCGGAAGTTCGCTATGTTGGCATGGATTTTCTCTAACCCTTCCAGCCGCACTATTCACCTGCATTTTATTCATCCCCTATCAGAAATGAATGAGTACCAGGGACATTTCCTTGAGGATAAGAACGGCGGGCACGTAGGGCTGATATCCCTACTGGCATTAATGCCGATTGTATAGCTGGAGCCTTAACGTCCCGCGACCCTCTGGGCCGATTTGGCCTGTAATGGAATTGCGTTTACTGACTACTTTCTTCAGTTGTAACTTTTTACTGAGGAATTGAATTCATTTTGTCATTCTACATGCGTATCTATATTTGGAAGCATCTTCTTCCAATGTAACTTCGATGTGTTTATATTTCATATAACTTGCGCAGTGAATTAAATTTTTCAATAGCAAACTAATTTTAGAAAAGACTGCACTGTTCATCTGATCGGTTTAATACAATCAAGGACCTTGCCATATCCATGCGTAATTGGTACGTGTTTGCATATTTGCTGGTTACGACTCGTGAATCACTTACAGCTGGATTCTGAAGCAGGCCCTACCGTAGTCATAATTTGTTTTCTTGGGCCATTAATAGCGGCCCTACTGTGAGACATGTTCGCCTGTTTTTGTTCCTGTTGAATTCGAAAGGTCTGTGATTTGGTGCTTCCACTGTAGTAAGTTGCTCAGTTCTTGCAATATGAAGGCGATATTAGAACCTGTGGCGTTATTTGGCTTTTCTCCTTTCCAATCTTTGACTCAGTAAGTCGATGCATAGCACTTGTGTTATTAACAGTGATTACGCTGTATGGGAGTAATTCGCTATTAGTGACAGCATGCTTATAGTAGCGTTGTTTTAATCGCTTCATAATTTAGTGCTATTTTTAAAGTGCTATCTGCAATTGAGTCTGTGACCTCAAAGTATGTGCAGCACTGTCAGAAATTTGACACAATTACTTCCCTTGTGATTATTCTCTCGTCGATTTACTGAGAAAGTATTTATTTTATATTCTTACTCGTGTTATGAGACTGCATCACTTTTCTAAATCGTGATTCCTAAATGCAGGTGGTAAATGTCGTTACCTATATGCAGATATTAAAAAAAAATGTAATTAGTTTGTTATGACTCTTTACCAACTGCGATGTTTATTTAGCGTCAGAATGAGATGAAGGTGGTAAGATAATGACAAAGTGAACCAGAAATTACTACAGATTTTGTATGATGACGAATAAAATTTGATTAGAACAGGAATTTAATTTTTGCTGTATAAATATTAAGATGAAATAACACTGATTGTATACTATAAATATCAAAAACTATAACTACAATAACCTATACCTATCCTACACACTAGAACACTAAGAATAATGATAATAGTAATGAAGCAGATTCTCGACTTACCTTAATTGTCTTGGCGACGAGCCCTACGAGGACCGCGGCCGTGCAAGTTTTGCCCTAATCCCCTCCGTCCCTGCGTCCACGCGCCATCCCCTGTTTTCTAAAGGCCCGTTCATAGAATTCCAATTGCTCCTTGGTAGGATTAGATGCCAAATATCTTTGGTACAAAGCCTCGTGTTCCTCCTCTGTCAGGCCTAGGTCGAAGTCGCGTCTGCCCGTACTGGACGCGTCATCAGGCTGCGAGGGAGAGCCCCCCGGAGTCTGCTGGCTGTCGACTATGTCCGTACTGGACGGTCTAGCAGGCTGCGGGGCGCTCTCCCTCGCGGAGGAGCGCCTCGCTTCCTGCTGCCTTTGACGACTTGACCAGGGAGAAATTCTGTCTGTACGTTGTCGGAGGGCCCGTCTTTCTGCTATTTCCGCCCGCATAGAGGGTGCCGGCTTGTCTCCCTCCCGAGGTATCTCAATGACCTCGGGAGGAAGCACAATCGTCACCCTCTTGCGCGGACGGTCAGCCCCCTGTTTTTGTCGTGTACCCTTTTTGAGAATAGGGCGGGGCGGCGGGGGTGGCGGTGGTGTGGGTGAAGATGGAGGTGGGGATGAGGGGGGTGACTGTAGTGTCACTGTTTCTGGGCGTGTTGGTGGATAGGGGGGTGCGTAAAAGTATGTAAAATGTGTGGGATAACGGGAGTGTGCGTGTGGTGACTGTGAAGGCGGTGACGGCGGAGGAATACGATCAGGGGACGTGGAGGCATCACTTCTCTCCGGTAGACGGTTCCATAGGTAATAGCCCCCCAACCCCACAGTCCCAACGATACCCACGGTTCTTACCAAATCTGGCATACCCCACGAAATCCCCGATGGTGCTTGCACAACCGCAGGTCCTCCCCAGAACGCATTCTTTAGCTTCAGAGATTGAAACCTGAGGGATTGGAAAATTTTCGACATCTTAAAGCTTCGAAATCGCAATCCCAAGTGTTTCCAGGGAAACGATCCCCACGTCCTGTCTGTTGAGCATTGTTGATGACGTCGCCACGACAATAACGAAGCTGCGAGTGCGTTCAAATACCGAAACAATAAAAGATGCGAACGCTTACACTTCTTCTATCCTTGAGATGTTATTATTTCCTTCTTTTATGCGAATAGTTAAAAAATATGATGGCTATTTTATAGCTAGACGAGTATTAAATACTGACATACAAATACATAGGAATTAAAATCTTGTTTAGAAATCAATCTGCCTTGGCATACATAGACAGTGAGCCAGAGTTATATTTTTAATCGTTTTGATTTCATACGGTGATATATTATTCAGAGGCATCTTCTTGTTTGAATAGTTAATGTTAATTTGTCGCAAGATAAGGAGTTCTTATGCAGAGAACAAGAAAATTTTGGTATATTCAGTTTAGTTATTAATGAATGACGGACTTTTATGACCTAAAATGGCTGAAAATAACGAATACATGTACATACAACTTCTTAGTGATACTGACGACTCTTCATAATTTAACACAGAAAATCATCATATTTTTGTTCACATAATTCACAAAAATGTTTAATTAATTAATTTAAATTAATTAGAGGAGCCTTTAGAGCCAACCTCAGCATGATATTCTGCATGTGATATTCCATAATTTAACAGTGGTCTGTATAGCAAGTTTGCTGGTCGACCAATATTAAACATAAAAAAAACAACTTTTTAACTACGGGATAAGTCAGAACCAAAGATATATATATATATATATATATATATATATATATATATATATATATATATATATAAAACAGACAAACTTTGAAAGAGTTCCGCTAGTTCTTAATAGGTGGCACCATTATTGGGACGGTTAAAAAAGCGTCAGGAAAGATGATTATAGAGATTAAGCATAAATTATTCACATAACTTAATTGACAATATCAGCGGTTCCCAGCTAAACCCAGTGTTGTTTTACAATCAGTAGATTGGTATGAAATATTGAATTCTATAATGCGGGCATATTTATCTACGACTGGCAACAGTGGCTATTATTTTCGCCATGTATTCATAGAAATAATAACTAAAGAATCCACACTTACACCAACAAATTAGACCTATCGATCACTGTCGATTAGTAGGGTCGGCTATCTTTGAACGTCGTCGATATGTCTACGTGTAACAAGTGGATCTTAAGCTTCAATGCTGCACTCTGGCGTGGGAATAAATCCCCGTTGGGCTCATTGTATTATCACAGCCTACTATATACAGTCACGAAGCTTGAGTTTTGAGGGTGCTAGAAACAATAGACTGTGCCGGTACTATTTCGCATTGTCTGTAATTAGGCGATATTAGCGATCCTAGTGGTGAGCAACTAGCTAATGTTTGCATATTTACTACGTATTGAGCTTCGTGACTGTATATATAGACTGTGGTATTATTATAATTTTCAGACGGTTCAGCCAACTGTCAGACGAATGTCCGTTAATCCCATGGAGGATGTCGGGCTCATCTGGCCCGAATCCGAAATCCGAGGCGCGATAGCCCAAGGAGGGACATGGCCGACCAACCAGCTGTTGGCCTCACGTGCACGTGTTTCAGCGACGTGAACGATCATCCGACCAGTACGAAGGTATCGTGAAGTTAACACGATGATTTCTCCAGCCGTTATTACTGGGTCGCGAAACCAGATTCTGCTACCTGTCATTGCCCCCCAAATTCATGACGATGCAGGGTGAGTGCCGGTCCCATACACTGTCCGAAATTTCATGAGGAAATTCTTCCCCCTGAGGACTTGAACCAGCTCGCATTTCGTAACGCGAGTCCACAGCATGATGCCCTAGACCACGATGCTACGGTGCGGGATATCTAGCCAGAATACTATCTTCATATCGATGGCCCAGTTCCAAAGGGAAAGAACTCAAACTTTAAAGTTTTGAGAAACCTGAATTTTAAAGCTTCATGTTGCTGTGAAAAATCCAATTAACACGCTCTAATTTGAAACTTAAAGTGTAATATCTGATATTATTACCTCCATGAACAACGGAAAATGGACATCGTACAATGGCTAGGACATTAACGGGCTGTTGCGCCACCACAGATTACAGATACATCAATTTAATAGACGAGACAACAAGCATTATACAAGGAAACGCCGCATTTTCAACACGAAAATGATGACGGTAAATTCTGGAGAATGTTGCTGACATGATGAGGGGAAAGTGGAATAGGTAGCCTATTACCGAGAAATACTGTAGCAACGTTGATTTCGTCCATCTCCAGCTGAAGATGAACCCAGGCTCGTTTGCACGAACTGTGAGCAGGGGTGCCAGTTTTTTTTTTTCCGAGCGAAATTAGGATATCAGAAACAGTGGCGGAACCAGGATTCCCTAAAGGGGGCTAGCTTTTTTCTGCTACTGCTACCACTCGTCAGTCCTTACCACTGCTGTTACTATGTATTGTCACCCTAGCGAACACTTTGGTGACGCAAGACACAAATAGAAATATTGTGTTTATTTCCATAAAAGTAAAGTATCGTCGTAGACTTAAATATAACTGAATACCTACATACAATTTTTATTATTATCCATGTTGAATCTTTTGTACACTACTTTTAACACTTGAATATAAATAATTGATTAAATTGGCGATCTTACTCGTGTTAATTATGTAAGCATGTGCGGCTTACAGCTTTTTCGGTGCTAATTGACACCATCCTCAGAGTCTTCTGTGTCTCGGTGCCATCTCAACTTCGCTGCCTGTTGTGTGGGTGCGTTCGTGTGATGAAGAGTTGCAAATTAACACGAGTAAGATAGCCAATTTAATCAATTATTTTTATTATTAGTCAAAAAATGAAAATTTTACGCTTTCATTCAATATAACTTATCGGAACCCCAAACAAAATGAATTGTTAAATATAACTGTAGCAATATCGGCTCAAAGTGGGTACTAACGCATCCCTAGATATGCCTATGAATTCAGAAGATAACTTAAGACGATTTTATCATATGATTTCTAGTCAATTTCTGAAAAGAACGCGAGCAAAGTAATAAGCTCACCTTAAGATAAGAGAAGGTAATCACAATATTATATAATAAAAAATATGTGATGAAGCAAAGAGTTCGGCTCAAGTAATTGGTACTTCGCATTTTTTTGCGGAATCAGCACTGCAGTAGTTTCACTATCTAACGATGAATCCACGTTTAAAAATAGTTCACTGCACTGTAAAACACAAATAATACACAAAATCTGCGAAAAACTCTGAGACATAAAGGGAAGGATTAAATGACTTCACAATGAGCAGGCCAAATTGCCCACTTTCAATCAGGACAGCTGTACTCGATGCATTTAACTTATGAAGATGAACATTAGGAAAGGAAAAGTGAGAGCACAGGGAAAGAAATACAATTTCAGGGAGCAGAATAATTTTACCATGTTAAATATCAGTATTTTATTTGTTATACTTTTCTAGAGTTATTCATATTTTCAGGTTCAATGATTAATAAGAGTCTCTCAGTCTTAATTCATATAGGAAGTGTACAAAGAAAACACATCTGTTAGAAGCTATACGACAATGACAACACACAGGTTTGAAAAACAAACTACATTTCATAATACCATTAAACATGGCAAGAATCATTTGTTAAATATCACTACTTCCTGATCTAATAATATGGCACTAACATGTATAATTCATAAAGCAAGCAAATATCGATATAATCGCGTCACCAATCCCTCACACATTTGGAGAATATTCCATTATGAGCTCATAACTGTCACAAGCGATTCTTTGATAGACTATTTTATCAACAATAATCTCACTAGAGATTTTGATTTATCTAGAGAAAATCAAAACTCGAGAGGGATTTAATTGACTATTACATGATTAGAAGAAAATATATAAAGATCAGAAGAAATAATGTACTCTGATAAAATAAAATACATATTAATTGACTTACTAAAATTATATTTCACTAATGTTACTTTCATCTAAACGTTTGAACGGAACAGCCATTTTCAGTCTACTACCTATGCGGGAAACAAATGACAGTCGCAAAGCATGTTCCAAAATACCGTAAAGAATTTGCAGTTTGAAATGTTGGCAAACAAACAGGTGGTAGGGAGGTGATAAAAACAGAAGAAAATATATAAAAATTAGGGAAAAATACTCTAATAAAATAAAATAGATATTGACTTACTAAAATTCTATTTCACTAATGTTACTTTCATCAAAACGTTTGAACGGAACAGCCACTTTCAGTCGACTATCTATGCAGGAAACAAATGACGATCGCAAAGCAGGTTCCAAAATACCGTAAAGAATTTAGTTTGAAATGTAGGCAAACAAAGAAACAAGTGGTACGGAGGTGATGAAAACAGAAAAAAGTATATAAAGACTAGGGAAAAATAAAATACTCTAATAAAATAAAATAGACATTGACTTACTAAAATTCTATTTCATTAATGTTACTTCCATCAAAACGTTTGAACGAAGCAGCCATTTTCAGTAGACTATCTGTGCGGGAAACAAATGACGATAGCAAAGCATGTTTTATAATACCGTAAAGAATTTACAGTTTGAAATGTTGGCAAACAAAGAAACAAATGCTAGGGAAGTAATAAAATTGTAGCATTAAGCAGCAATGATTGGTTGAAAGACGTCCTTTCGTAGGCCTACAGTTTTTTTGGTCAAAAGTAGTATGACGTAGTAAAAGTGTAATAGAATAATTGCACTTTTGATGTTCCAAAGTTACGAGGGATCAGCGGAACCAATCTAGTAAACCTCTTCCAACTCATATTAAACATGAGGTTGTATGTACAAATTTGCAGATTTTAATTAAGAGATTTTTCTCGCATTGTAACTTTTTTTTTTTTAGCAAGCATAATATCTCTCACAAATGAATCGCTTCATAAAGAGAGGGCTTCAGTCCAGTTTAGCTAAGTTGTGGGAAATGAATAAAAACTGTCTGGATCGATGCCTCTTCCTTTACAAACGCTCACATTCCGAACACAATATCACGATGAAAGAAATGTTGGACTGGTTTCTTTCCTTGATAAAATGATGTGTTGAGCATTCAAGATGGGAAATTCAATGTTAACTCAATTTCGAAAAAAAATGTGACTGATGCCCTTTCTTTACGAAGCGATTCAAATGCGAGTGGTGCTTTATGACCCACAAGGGTATTCAATCCTGTGAATCCCTCGTTATATTTTCAATTTGCAGGAATTCTGGCAATTTTGACTCAAAGTGTGTTGGGTAAGATTTTTCCTATGTCTATAACTCTTGTTACACTTCTCACATTTATAAGGTCTCAAGTCTGTGTGTGTTAATTTGTGCTTCTTCAGAGATTCCACTACAGCAAAACACTTCTCGCAGGTATCACACTTGAAGCGCTTCTCACCTGTGTGTGTCAGTGTGTGATCTGTAAGATTTCGTCGTTGTCTGAAACTCTTTCCACAAACATCACATTGGTGAGGTTTCTCGCCACTATGAATTAATTTGTGCCCATCAAGAGTAGAACGCTGCCTAAAACTCTTTCCACAGTCTTCACATTTGAAAGGTTTATCGCCTGTGTGTGTTAAAGAATGAGAAACGAGAATCGTCTTTTGTCTAAAGCTCTTTCCACAAAAGTTGCACTTGTACGGCTTTTCACCAGTGTGAGTGAACCTGTGTACAGTGAGCGTATGCTTATGGGCAAAGCTTTTCGTACAAATGTCGCAAGTGAATTGCTTTTCTCCCGTGTGTATTGATCTGTGGTTTACAAGTTGTTGGCTTTGTTTGAAACCCATTCCGCAAGTTTCGCATTGATAAGGTTTCTCGTCTGTATGAGTCAAATTGTGTCTCACAAGATTCTGCTTTTGGTTGAAGCTTTTCTCGCAAATGTTACATTTGTACGGTTTCTCGCCTGTGTGTGTTAATGTGTGAACATCCAACTTCTGCTTCTGTTTGAAACTCTTCTCACACATGTTGCATTTGTGTGGACGCTCTCCTGTGTGTGTTAATTTGTGAGTTACAAGAATATTTTTATGGCTGTAACTTTTCCCACAAACTTGGCACTTGTAAGGTTTTTCACTCGTATGTATTAGTAAGTGTCCTTTAAGATTCTCTCTACGTTTAAAAGTCATACCGCACGTATCGCATTTGAATGGCTTATCTTCTGAGTGTGACAATGCATGAGATGCAAGGTATCGCCTTTGTTTAAATCTCTTTCCACATATTTCGCATTTATAAGGTGTCGCATCTTCGCAATCAGTGGTGCCACTGTGTTGTGCAGAAATATACCTTTCAGCACATTCTGGGATTCCGATGTCGTCACGGTAAGACTGCTCCATGAGCCTGTAAATACGAAGATGTGTGTTCATACTTACGGGGTTGGCCTAAGCACAGACATTTTATATACAGGGTGTTTCAGAAATACTTTGACAAACCTTGGGGACATGTTCCTCACATCAAAATAAGAAAAAAAAGATCATATAAACATATGTACGAAAATCCTTAGTTTTTTAGTTATTAATGAAAGAATATATTGAAACATGTTAGATATTGTCAGCTTGGCAGCAAATGTTGCAACTTTAATCAATTCAGAAACTCATAACAAATGTTCAAAATGTTCTCCACTTGCTTCCACTTTCAATTCAATTCAATTTATTTGGCCATTAGACATACAGTTTTAGGTTTCGTCAGAATACATTGAAAAACATATAAATACATTTTTAAAAACACTAATAAAAGAAACAGTAAAATTTAAATAATACAATGAAAACATGAAATAATTTGAAACATTTAAATTAAAGAAAACTAACTAAATTGCATTTAAACTTATTTATTAAAATACAATTTCATACAAATTTGTGTTGAAACTCAGCAACAGAATAAAAAGGATTGTTTAATAACCAATTGTAAAATCTAGTTTTGAAGCTATTGATTGGTAATTTATAATATTGACTTGGGAGCTTATTATATAATTTCATCCCCATAATTAAAAAGTTTGTATTGCTCTTGTGTAATCTACAATATGGAATATTAATTTGTTCACTATTTCTAATTTCATGATCATGTATATTGGCCACTAATGAGTAATTGCCGATATTTTGTCGAGTGTAAAGTACTAGATGTTTATGATTGTTATAATCCGTGATTGTCTGAAAAGTGGCCGACAATGTTCCAGATAGTTTGCTTTACATAAAATTCTAATGGCTTTCTTTTATAAAATCAAGTCGCTTCCAATTTTGGTTCCATTTCCCCAGAAAATTAGGGCATATCGGATTATCGACTGAAAGAAAGAAAAGTAGGCACATATAATTTTGAGAAACGCAAGTGTTAATTTCTTTAACAAATATAAACTGACTTTCATTGTTATGAGTTTCTGAATTGATTAAAGTTGCAACACTTGGCAGCAATCTAAGAGATGTTGCATTATGTTATTTCTTTAATAACTAAAAAACTAAGAATTTTTGGAAATATGTTTATATGAACTTTTTTTCTTGTTTTTGTGTTTGGACATTGCCCCCAAGGTTTCTCAAAGATTTCTGAAACACCCTGTAAATGACTTCAACTCAATGTATACTTCCGAGATGCTATTGAAGCGATATTAAAGCCAAGCCAATGGCAG